>NW_022148545.1:0-140585 GCF_901933205.1 Camarhynchus parvulus | reverse complement strand
ACCTGGGACACACACCTGTCACACCTGTGTTATACCTGTGTGTCACCTGTCATACACCAGTCACACACCTGTCACACCTGTGTTATACACCTGTCACACCTGTCACACCTGTGTTATACACCTGTCACACACCTGTCACACCTCTGTCACACACCTGGGACACACACCTGTCACACCTGTGTTATACCTGTGTGTCACCTGTCACACCTGTGTCACACACCTGTGTTATACACCTGTCACACACCTGTCTCATACCTGTCACACACCTGTCACACCTGTGTTATACACCTGGGACACACACCTGTCACACCTGTGTTATACACCTGTCACACACCTGTCTCATACCTGTCACACACCTGTCACACCTGTGTTATACACCTGTGTTATACCTGTGTCACACCTGTGTGTCACCTGTCACACCCCCTGTGTCACACCTGTGCTATACCTGTGTTATACCTGTGTGTCACCTGTCACACCTGTGTCACACACCTGTCATACCTGTCATACACCTGTGTTATACACCCGTCACACACCTGTGTCACACCTGTATCACACACCTGTCATACCTGTGCTATACCTGTGTGTCACGCGTCACACCTGTGTCACACCTGTGTGTCACCAGTCACACCTGTGTCACACCTGTGTCCCCCCAGGTGACACCTTGGACAGTTCTGGTGGGATTTTGGGGGGGATTTTGGTCTTTTTTGGGCTGATTTTCGTGGTTTTGGGCTGATTTTTGGGCTGATTTTGGTGGTTTTTGGGCTGATTTTGGGGGCTGATTTTTGGGCTGATTTGGGTGTTTTTTGGGCCCCCCCAGGCGACATCTTCGAGAGTTTCTCGGGGGATTTTGGGGGCTGATTTTGGTGGTTTTTGGGCTGATTTTGGGGGCTGATTTTGGGCCAATTTTGGTGGTTTTTTGGGCTGATTTTGGGGGCTGATTTTGGTGGTTTTTCGGGGGTGATTTTGGGCTGATTTTGGTGTTTTTGGGGCTGATTTTTTGGGCTGATTTTGGTGGTTTTTGGGCTGATTTTGGGCTGATTTTTGGGCTGATTTTGGTGGTTTTTGTGCTGATTTTTGGGCTGATTTTTGTGCTGATTTTGGGCCGATTTTGGTGGTTTTTGGGCCAATTTTGGTGGTTTTTGTGCTGATTTTTGGGCTGATTTGGGTGTTTTGGGCTGATTTTGTGCTGATTTTTGGGCTGATTTGGGTGGTTTTTGGGCTGATTTTGTGCTGATTTTTGGGCTGAGTTTGGTGGTTTTTGGGCTGATTTTGGGCTGATTTTTGGGCTGATTTTGGGCCGATTTTGGTGGTTTTTGTGCTGATTTTTGGGCTGATTTTGGTGTTTTTTGGGCCCCCCAGGCGACATCTTTGAGAGTTTCTCGGAGCACCCCCCGCTGCTGCTGCCCACCCGGGGGTTCCGCCTGCGCCCGGGGGTCCCGCTGGGCCCGGGGGGGCTCCTGCGCCCCCTCCTCAAAATCCGGCGGCGCCTCTGGCAGCTCGAGGGGGGCGGCGACCCCTGAGACCCCCCCCCAAATAACCCCAAAATAACCCCCAAAATCCCACCCAAAATAACCCCCAAAATCCCCTGAGACCCTTCCCCAAATAACCCCAAAATCCCCCCAAAATAACCCAAAATAACCCCCAAAATCCCCTGAGACCCTTCCCCAAATAACCCCAAAATAACCCCCAAAATTCCACCCAAAATAACCCAAATCCTCCTGCGCCCCCTCCTCAAAATCCGGCGGCGCCTCTGGCAGCTCGAGGGGGGCGGCGACCCCTGAGACCCCTCCCCAGATAACCCCAAAATCCCACCCAAAATCCCCCCAAAATCCCACCCAAAATAACCCCAAATAAACCCAAAATCCCCTCAAAATAACCCAAATCCTCCTGCGCCCCCTCCCCAAATAACACCAAAATCCCACCCAAAATAACCCAAATACCCCAAAATCCCCGAGACCCCCCCCAAAACACCCAAAATGCCCCAAATCCCTGCGACCCTCCCTAAAATCCCCAGAATGCCCCGAGACCCCCCCAAAATGCCCCCCGGAGTTGCAGGGGGGGGAGGGTCCCCCATGGTGGGGAGGGGTCTCCGTGTGCGACCCCTCCCCAAATAAAGGAGAGACCGCGACATCTGTGCGAGACTCTGGGGAGGGGTCCTGGGGGGGATTTTGGGTGGGATTTTGGGGGTTTTGGGGGTTTCAGCGGCAGGACCCCCCCAAATTCCCCCCAGCCCCGGGGAACCCCTCCCCAGCCCCCCGGGACCCCTCCCCAAATAACACTTGAGGCTCTGTGGGGGGAGGGGTCGCTACCCCCACTTATTTGGGGGTCCTGCTCCTCCAGGGGTCCCCGCGGCGGAGGCAGAACCTGGGGGCGGGGCCAGAGCGGGGGCGGGGCTTAGACCGACAACCCACGCCCCCAAGTGGGCGCGGTCTCGCGGGTGGGCGTGGCTTCCACGCCCCAAAATCGCCGCGAAACTCCCAAAAATCCCCCCGAGACCCCCAAAATCTCCCCCAGGACCCCCAAAATTTCCCTGGCACCTCCCAAAAACCCCTCGGGACACCCCAAAGGCCCCTGAGACCCTCCAAAATCCCCCCAGGACCCCCAAATTCCCCCCAGGATCCCCCAAAATCCCCCGGGACCCCCTAAAAATCCTCCCAGGACCCCTAAAATGCCCCTAGCACCCCCCAAAACCCCCCCAAGACCCCCAAAATCCCCCTAGAACCCTCCAAACCCCCCCAGGACCCCCAGATTCCCCCCAAAACCCCCCAAAATCTCCCCAGGACCCCCCAAAATCTCCCCGAGACCCCCCCAAATCCCCCCCCGGGCTCACCAGGCGATGCCCGCGGCCACCAGCACTGTCGCGATAGTCGTGACGGCGATGGCGGCGAGCGCGGCCGGGGGGAGCCCCCCGGGGTGGGCGCGGGGCGGGGGCGGGGCCTCGCCCTGGAGCCGGGGGCGGGGCACGACTGCGGGGGGAGGGGCGTCAGTGGGGGCGGGGCTTCGCGGGAATTCGGGGAAATTTGGGGGTCCCGGGGGGGAATTTGGGGGTTTTGGGAGAGGGATCGTGGGGGCATTTTTGGGGGCGTTTAGGGGATGATTTGGGGATATTTTGGGGATTTTTTGGAAATATTTTGGGGATTTTTTTGAAATATTTTGGGGATATTTGGGGATTTTTTGGAAATATTTTGGGGATTTTTTTGAAATATTTTGGGGATATTTGGGGGATTTTTTGGAAATATTTTGGGGATTTTTTTGGGATATTTTGGGGATATTTTGGAAATATTTTGGGGATTTTTTGGAAATATTTTGGGGATATTTGGGGATTTTTTTGGGATATTTTGGGGATATTTTGGAAATATTTTGGGGATTTTTTTTGAAATATTTCGGGGATATTTTGGGGGTCTTTTGGGGGGTGTTTAGGGGTTTGTTTCGGGGGCGTTTTTAGGGATATTTAGGAAAAAATTCCGGGGGTATTTTCAAAGATATTTCATGGATATTTCGGGGGTATTTTTGGGGATAGTTTGGAAATATTGCAGGGGGGTCTCGGGGGTATTTTGGGGGTATTTTTGGGGATATTTCGGGGATCTTTCAGGGATATTTCGGGGATATTTTGGGGCATATTTCGTGTATATTTAGGGGATATTTTGGGGCTGTTTCGGGAATATTTAGGGGCTATTCAGTACTTATTTTGCGGGATATTTCGGGGATATTCTGGGGATCTTTCAGGGATATTTCGGGGATATTTTGGGGGATATTTCGGGGCTATTTAGTACTTATTTTGCGGGATATTTCAGGGCTGTTTTGGGAATATTTAGGGGCTATTCACTACTTATTTTGCGGGATATTTTGGGGCCATTCCGGGGCTATTCCGGGGCTATTCCGGGGGTGTTTCTGGGACACGTTGCGGATTCCGGGGGCTATTTCGGGGCCCATTCCGCTGATATTTTGGGGGTGTTTCTGGGACACGTTGCGGATTCCGGGGGCTATTATTTCGGGGCCGTTCCGGGGCTCACCGGTGACGTTGAAGCGCAGCTGCGAGCCCGCCTTGCCGCCGGGGCCGCGCATGAGGCAGCGGTAGCGCCCCGCGGCCGCGGCCGCCGCCCCCCTGAGCTGCAGCACCGGCTCCGGGGCCGCTGCGCAGCAGCGCCGGCGGGCGGGGGCGCGGCCGCGCGCGGGCCGGGGGCGCGGGGCCCGTCCCGCCCGCTGGGCCGGGGGCTCGGGGGCCCGGGCCGGCCCGGCCGCTTCCAGGCGCTGGAGGGGAGATAAAGGGTCTGGGGGGCGTGTTTTTTTGGGGGATTTGGGGGATTTGGGGGATTTGGGGGGGGGGCTCGGGGGCTCAGAGCCGCCCCCCAGCCCCTGCCAGGTGCTGCATGGGGAAATAAGGATCTGGGGGGCGTTTTTGGGGAATTTGGGGGGATTTGGGGAGGGGCACGGGGACCAGAACCCCCCCTGATTTTGGGGGAGGGGCTCGGAGGGCTCCGGGGCCGGCCCGGCTGCTTCCAGGCGCTGGAGGGAGAAAAGGGTCTGGGGGGCGTTTTGGGGAATTTGGGGAATTTGGGGAGGGGGCACGGGGGACCAGAACCCCCCCTGATTTTGGGGAGGGGGCTCGGGGGGCTCCGGGGCCGGCCCCAGCCCCGCCAGGCGCTGCGACGGGGAGATAAAGGGGCGGTTTTGGGGAATTTGGGATATTTGGGTCCTGGGGGCGTTTTTGGGGGAAATTTTGGGGGTTCCAAGGGCGAATTTCGGGAGGGATTTTGGAGGGTGCCAGGGGAGGAGTTTTGAGGATTTTTGGGGAGAATTTTTTGGGTTCTAAGGGGGAAATTGGGGAGGGATTTGGGGATTCCCGAGGGGGGGATTTTTAGGATTTTTGGGGTGAATTTGGGGGGGTCCCAAGGGGGATTTTTTGGGGGGAGAATTTTAGGGCATTTGGGGGGGTCCAAGGGCGAATTTCGGGAGGGATTTTGGGGGGTCCCGGGTGGGTTTTTGGGGACAATTTGGGGGGAATTTTGGAGGAATTTGGGGGGTTCTAAGGGCCAATTTCTACAGGAGTTTAGTGAGATTTTTGGGAGGGTTCCAAGGGCGAATTTCGGGAGGAATTTTGGGGGATCCCAGGGGAGATTTTTGAGGATTTTTTTGGGGGAATTCGGGGGAAATTTCTTTGGGTTCCAAGGGCGAATTTCGGGAGGGATTTGGGGGTGTTTTGTGGGGGGGTCCAAGGGGGGATTTATGAGGATTTTTCGGGGGAATTTGGGGGAAATTTCGGGAGGGATTTTTGGGGGGTCCCAGGGGGGATTTGGGTAATTTGGGGAGGGGTCCCGTGGGGGGGGTTTATGAGGATTTTTTGGGGGACTTTGGGGAGGATTTGGGGGGTTCTAAGGGCGAATTTCGGGGGGGATTTTGGGGGGTCCCGGGGGGATTTCGGGGGGATTTTGGGGGATTTTGGGTAATTTGGGGAGGGGTACCTGGTAGAAGCTGTAGGTTTTGGCGCCGTGCGACGCGCCGTGCCAGGGCAGGGCACAGTCCAGCACCAGGTCCTGCCCCTCCTCCACCCACAGCTGCCGCTCTGGGGGGGCGGGGGGGGTGAGACCCCTCCCCAAATTCCCCCCCGAGCCGCCCCCACCCCCGCCTTCACCCGAAACCGTCCCCAAAAAATCCCCACGAGACCCCTCCCCAAAAATCGCCTGAGACCCCCGAAATCCCCCCAGGACCCCCCAAAAACCCCCCCGAAACACCCCAAACCCCCCGAGACCCCCCAAAAATCCCTCAGAACCCCCCCCAAAAAATCCCCTGAGACTCCCAAAAAATCCTCTGGAACCCCAAAAATCTCCTGGGACCCCCAAAATCTCCTGGAATCCCCCAAAATCCCTCCAAGACCCCCCAAAAATCCCCTCAGAACCCCCCAAACCCCTCCAGGACCTTTCTGGGACCCCCCAAAAATCCCCCGGGACCCCCCAAAATCCCTCCCGAAATTTGCCCTTGGAACCCCCCCAAATTCCCCCCCAAAATGCCCCCAAAATTCTCCCCAAAAATCCCCCTTGGGACCCCCAAAATCCCCCCTGAATCACCCCAAAAATCCCCTTGGGACCCCCAAAATCCCCCCGAATCACCCCCAAACTCCCCCGGGACCCCCAAATCCCCCTGAATCACCCCAAAAATCACCCCCGGGACCCCCAAAATCCTCCCGAATCACCCCAAAAATCACCCCCAAGACCCCTCCTGGGACCCCCCAAAACCCCCCAAAAATCCCCCGCAACCCCTAAAAAATCCATCCAGCACCCCCAAAATCGCCCCGAATCACCCCAAAATCCCCCTGGGACCCCCGTGTCCCTCACCGCCGCAGTCCACGCCGC
Source organism: Camarhynchus parvulus (assembly GCF_901933205.1). Classification (NCBI taxonomy): domain Eukaryota; kingdom Metazoa; phylum Chordata; class Aves; order Passeriformes; family Thraupidae; genus Camarhynchus; species Camarhynchus parvulus. Next base: position 134,235 of record NW_022148545.1, on the reverse strand, counting down.
GGTTGCAGGCGAAGCGCGTGAGGTTGCAGAAGATGCACTCGATCCACAGCACCTCCATCCGCCCTGCGCCGTTTTGGGGCCAATTCCGGCAATTTCGGGGTCGCCCGGGGGAATCCGCACCCCCAAAATCCCCCCAAACTCCCCCGGCCCCGCTTACCGCATTTATTGGGGCAATAAACTGCGGGAAAAAGGGGAAATTGGGTTAAAAGTGGGGCGGGATGGGGTTTGGGGAGAATTTGGGGGAATTTGGGGAAAATTTTGGGAGATTTTTGGGAAAATTTTTGGGGTTCCAAGGGTGGATTTCGGGAGGGATTTTGGGGGGTCCCAGGGGGGATTTTTGAGGATTTTTTGGGGGGAATTTGGGGGAAATTTTGGGAGGGATTTTGGGGGATTTTGGGCGTACCCAGAGGGGATTTTTGAGGATTTTTGGGGGAAATTTTGGGAGGGATTTTGGGGGGTCCCAGGGGGGGGATTTTTGAGGGGAATTTGGGGAGGATTTGGGGGGGTTCTGAGGGCGAATTTCGGGAGGGATTCGGGGGATTTTGGGCGTACCCAGAGCGGATTTTTGAGGGTTTTTTGGGGGGAATTTGGGGGAAATTTTGGGGTTCCAAGGGTGAATTTCGGGATGGATTTTGGGGATTCCCAGGGGGGGATTTTTTAAGGATTTTTGGGGTGAATTTGGGGGCGTCCCAAGGGGGATTTTGGGGGGAAGTTTGAGGAATTTGGGGGGTTCCAAGGGCGAATTTTGGGAGAGATTTTAGGGGGGTCCCAGAGAGGATTTTAGGGGTTCCCAGGGGGATTTTTGGGGTGAATTTTGGGAGGAATTTGGGGGAAATTTTTGGGGGTTCCCAGGGCGAATTTCGGGACAGAGTTTGGGGGATTTTTGGGGAGATTTTGGGGCATTTTGGGGGTCCCACCCTGGCTCTGGAAACGCTTCATGAGCCGCTCGAAATCCTCCTTGATCTCGCACATGGCCCAGAGCAGCTCCTGGTAAATCTGCTGGTCTGGGGGCGTTTGGGACAATTTTGGGACAATTTTGGGGCTTTTTGGGGCATTTTGGGGGTCGGGGAAGGGTCACCCCCCCTGCTGGGATCAGCAATTAACTCCCCAATTAACGGCATTGGGGGCTGGGCTTAATGAGACCAAAAAAATCCCGAAAAAGGACAAAAAAATCCCAAAAATGACCCCAAAAATCCCAATAAATGACCCCAATAAACCCGCAATTAATCCCATTAAGCTCCAGAATTAATGACTCAATTAAACCCTAATAAAAATCCAAATAAAGCCCAATAAATCCCTAAAAGTGACCCAAATTAAAACCCAATTAAACCCCAATAAATCCCCAATAAAAACCCAATTAAACCCCAATAAAAACCCAATAAAAACCCAATAAAAACCCAATAAAAACCCAATTAAACCCCAAAAAATCCCCAATTAAACCCCAATTAAACCGCAATAAAAACCCAATAAATCCCCAATTAAACCCCAATAAAAACCCAATTAAACCCCAATAAAGACCCAATTAAACCCCAAAAAATCCCCAATTAAACCCCATTTAACCCCCAATAAAAACCCAATAAATCCCCAATTAACCCCGCGATGCCCGGGGGGTTTTTCGGGGTGGATTTTTTGGGGTCCCCCCCCGGTTTTGGGGTCACCTCGCAGGTCCTGGGCCATGACCCTGCTCAGCGTCCGGCGGAAATTGGTGGAGGCTTCCTCGAGGGTGGGCTGGTCTGGGGAGGGGCCGGGGGGTCACGGGGGTCCCGCAGACCCCCAAAAATCCCCAAATTCCCCCAAACCCCCGAAATTCCCCAAATTCCCCCAAACCCCCGAAATTCCCCAAATTCCCCCAAATTTCCCCAAATTCCCTTTCCCAGCCCCTCCTTTCCCCCCCGGCTTTGGGATGAATTTGGGGAGGGGTCAGGGGGTTCGGGAGGGGATTTGGGGGGGAATTTGGGGTCCCAGGGGAAGGATTTAGGGTATTAAATGGGATTTAAAGGGAATTTGGGGAGGGGTCGGCACTCACCGATGACCCCCATGAAGCTCCGGGGGTCCCGGGGATCACAGGGATGGGTTTGGGGTATTTAGGGTAATTAGGGGAGGGGTCTGCACTCACCGATGACCCCCATGTTGGGGTATTTAGGGTAATTAGGGGAGGGGTCTGCACTCACCGATGACCCCCATGTTGGGGTATTTAGGGCAATTAGGGAAGGGGTCTGCACTCACCGATGACCCCCATGTTGGGGTATTTAGGGCAATTAGGGGAGGGGTCTGCACTCACCGATGACCCCCATGTTGGGGTATTTAAGGTAATTAGGGGAGGGGTCGGCACTCACCGATGACCCCCATGAAGCTCCGCGGGTCCCGGGGATGGATTTGGGGTTACAAATCAGGTTTAAGGCAATTAGAGGAGGGGTCTGCACTCACCGATGACCCCCATGTTGGGGTATTTAGGGCAATTAGGGGAGGGGTCTGCACTCACCGATGACCCCCATGTTGGGGTATTTAGGGCAATTAGGGAGGGGTCGGCACTCACCGATGACCCCCATGAAGCTCCGCGGGTCCCGGGGATGGATTTGGGGTTACAAATCAGGTTTAAGGTAATTAGGGGAGGGGTCGGCACTCACCGATGACCCCCATGAAGCTCCGCGGGTCCCGGGGCAGCCGCGCCAGCCCCAGCACGCCCCGCAGCACCAGCGTGCCCAGGCGCCCCCTGGCGGCCGGCTCGGCGGGCATGGCGCGCTCCAGGAACGGCCCCAGCAGCTCCCCCAGCGCCGCCCCCGCCGCGGGGTCGCACAGCACGCAGCCCCCCGCGCGCCCCCGGCAGCCCCCAGACCCAAAAGGCGCCGAGCAGCAGCGCCCGCAGCAGCAGCGCCCGCGGCATGGCGCCGAGTGCGGGCCGGGGGGCGGGGGGTAACGGACGGGAGGGGCCGGTAACGGCGGGGGGCAACGGGGGTGGGGGGTGCTGAGGGGGAGTTTGGGGGGCTGGGGGTCCGGAGGGGATTACGGGGGTCCTGAGGGGGTGTGGGGGGGTCCTGAGGGGGAGTTTGGGGGGTTGGGAGTCCGGAGGGGGTGTGGGGGGTTTGGGGAAGATTTGGGGGGTCCTGAGGGGATTTGAGGGGCTCGTGATGGGGTTTGGGGAGGGGTCCTGAGGTAGTTTGGGGGTCCTGAGGGGATTTGGGGGTCCTGAGGGGGTGTGGGGGGCTCGTGAGGGGGTTTGGGGGGGTCCTGAAGGTTTTGGGGGGTCCTGAAGGGGTTTGGGGGGATTTAGGGGTTCTGAGGAAGTTTGGGCAGGTCTTGGGGGTCCTGAGGGGATTTGGGGGGGTGTCCTGAGGAGGTTTTGGGGGATTTGGGGGGACCTGAAGGTTTTGGAGGGGATTTGGGGTGGTCCTGAGGGGGTTTGAGGGAGGTTTTGGGGGTCCTGAGGGGATTTTGGGGGTTTTGAGGGGGTTTGGGGCAGATTTGGGGGGCTCCTGAGGGATCTGAGTGGGTTTGGGGGGTGTTGAGGGGGGTTGGGGGGCCCTGATGGGATTTTGGGGGGATTTGGGGGATCCTGAGGAGTTTTTGGGGGGCTTTGAGGGGATTTTGGGGGTCCTGAGGGTTTTGGGGGGTTTGGGGACGGTAACGGCCGGAGAAATGCCAGTAAAAGATTTTGGGGTGAAAAACTGAGATTTTGTGGTGAATGTCGGAGACTTTGGGGGTCCAGAGGGGGTTTAGGCGTGGTTCGGGATCGGTAACGGTCGGGGAACCGCCGGTAACGGCGATTCTGGGGCGAATAACGGAGATTTTGGGTGTCCGGGATGGTTCGGGGCCGGTAACGGCCGGGCTCTTCCGGTAACGCAGATTTTGGGTTGAAATGTTGGATTTGGGGTGATTTGGGGCGGATTTGTGGGATTTGGGGCGGGTTTGGGGCTCACTTTGAGGCAATTTCGGGCGGATTTTGGGGCAATTTCGGAGATTTTTGGGGTCGCTCCCGCTCCCCCTCACGCTGAGCCCCGCCCCCCTCGGGCTCTGATTGGCCGTGAGCTCAGCGGCGCCTCCCGATTGGCTGAGAGCGGGGGCGGTGTAAAGGTAGGCGTGACCCGCTGGCGCCGCCGCTTCCGATTGGCCGGCGGGGCGTCCCGCGGGAGGCGCTGATTGGCTGCGGCGGCGGGGAAGGGGCGGGGCGGGGTTGGCCGCCGGCGGTCACGTGGCGCGGGAGTCGCGTGGAGCGCGCGCGCGGAGCGGCCGCAGGTGGGTGCGGGGAGGGGGGGGGGAGGGGCTGGGGGGGTTCGGGTCACGTGGAGGGGGAGCCGGGATCACGTGACAGCCCCGCAGGTGCGCCCCAGGTGTGCCCGGAGTGCCCGCGTGTCACGTGACCCCCGCCGTGACCTCCCCCAGGTGGGCCGTGAGCCACGTGACCTCCCCCAGGTGCGCCACCGGTGGGCCGGGACCCCACGTGACCTAGCCCGGGTGTGTCACGTGACGGGGACGTGTCTTCCCGCCCCCCCCCCCCACCTGTTTCGCAGGTGTCCTCAGGTGTGTCCGCGTGTGACCCCAGATATCCCCAGCTGTCCCCACCTGTCCGCAGGTGTGCCCCGGTGTCCCCAGCTATGCTCACCTGTCCCCCCACCTGTCCCCAGCTGTCCCCACCTGTCCGCAGGTGTGCCCCGGTGTCCCCAGCTATGCTCACCTGTCCCCCCACCTGTCCCCAGGTGCGCTCACCTGTCCCCAGGTGTGTCGCCATGGCCGCCGCCCGCCTGGGCTGGCCGCGCCCGGGCTGCTCGGCGCTGCTGCTCTGCGATCTCCAGGAGCGATTCCGCGGCTCCGTCGCCGCCTTCCCGCACATCGTGGCCGTGGCCGCGCGCCTGCTGCAGGTGGGGCCGCCGAAACAGCCTCAAATCACCCCAAAAACCACCCCGAAAACACCCCTGAAATAGTCCCAAAAATAACCCCAAAAACGACCCAAACCATCCCTGAAATACCCCCAAAACAGCGACAAATCACCCCAAAAACCACCCCGAAAACACCCCTGAAATAGTACCAAAATAGCCCCAAATCAACCCCAAAACAACCCCAAAAATATCCCTGAAATAGCCCCAAAACAGCCCCAAAAATAACCCCAAAAACACCCCAAAAACATCCCTGAAATAGCCCCAAAATAGCCACAAATCACCCCAAAAATAACCCCAAAACCACCCCCAGAACAGCCCCAAAAAACCTGAAAAACACCCTAAAAATACCCTAAAAACGCCCTAAAAACAACCCCAAAATAGCGAAAATAATACCCCCAAATCCCCCCACAAACCCCACAAAAACATCCACGAAATATCCCCAAAATATCCCCAAAAACACCCCGACAATGGCCCCAAAAACATCCCCAAAACACCCCCAAAATCACCCTAAAATACCCCCAAAACCACTCCCTAAGCAGCCCCAAAAACACCTGAAAACCTCCCAAAAAATCACTTGAAAACCCCTCAAAAATTACCCCAAAAATTGCCCCAAAAAACCTCCCAAATTTATACAAAATCCACACCAAAATCATGCAAAAATCACCAAAAATCTCCCAGAAATCTCAAAAAAATTACAAAAACCCCACCAAAAATCACCAAAAAATTACAAAAAAATCCCCCAAAAATTACAAAAAAATCACCCCAAAAATCACCTCAAAAATTAAAAAAAAAACCCACCCAAAAATTACAAAAATATCACCCCAAAATTACTAAAAAACTAACAAAAATATCAGCCAAAAAAATCATCAAAAAATCACCGAAAAATCCTTAAAAATCCCCCAAAGCCCACCCAAAAATCACCAAAAAAATCACACAAAACCCCCTTAAAATCGCTCAAAAATCCCACAAAAAATCACCCAAAAATCACTCAAAAATCCCCCAAAAATTATCCAAAAATCACCAAACTCACAAAAAAATTACACAAAAATCAGCCAAAAAATCACCGAAAAATCCTTAAAAATCCCCTAAAACCCACCCAAAAATCACGAAAAAGTCACACAAAAATCGCTCAAAAATCCCACAAAAAATCACCCAAAAATCACTCAAAAATCCCATAAAAAAACCCCAAAAATCGCAAAAAAATCACGAAAAATCACCCAAAATTTACCAAAAAATCTTTCTAAAAATCACCCAAAAATCACCCAAAAAATCACCCCCAAATGACCCAAAAATCACCAAAAAGCCCACACAAAACCCCCTTAAAAATCACTCAAAATTCACTCAGAAAACCCCCAAAAATCGCAAAAAAACCCCAAAAATCACCAAAAAATCCCCCAAAAATCCCCGAAAGTCCCCGAATCGCCGGCAGCCGCCGTTCCCGCAGGGCTGCCGCATCCTGGGCGTGCCGGCGCTGGTGACGGAGCAGCGCCCGGAGGTTTTGGGGCGCACGGTGCCGGAGCTGGGGGCGCAGGACGTGCCCCGCGTGCCCAAAACCGCCTTCAGCATGGCCGGGGCGGCCGCGCCGCTGCTGCGGGAGCCGGCGCTGCGGCACGTGCTGCTCTGCGGCATCGAGGCGCACGCCTGCGTGCTGGTGAGGCCCCAAAAACCCCGAAATCGGGGAGTTTGGGGGAGAAAACCCCGAAATCGGGGAGTTTGGGGGAGAAAACCCCGAAACTGGGGAGTTTGGGGGGTCCTAAATGGGGGTTTGGGGTAAAAATCCCCAAAATCGGGCAGTTTGGGGTAAAAATCCCGAAAACGGGGAGTTTGGGGTGAAAAACCCCGAAATTGGGGAGTTTGGGGGAGAAAATCCCAAAATCAGAGAGTTTGGGGTAAAAAACGCCGAAATTGGGGAGTTTGGGGGGTCCTAAATGGGGGTTTGGGGTAAAAATCCCGAAATCGGGGAGTTTGGGGGGTCCTGGGGCACGTGCTGCTCTCGAAATCGGCGGCCTGGGGCTGGGCCTGAGGCCCGAAAATGGGGGAAACCCTGAAATCGGGGAGTTTGGGGTAAAAATCCCTGAAATCAGGGAGTTTGGGGGAGAAAATCCCAAAATCAGGGAGTTTGGGGTAAAAAACCCCAAAATTGGGGAGTTTGGGGGGTCCTAAATGGGGGTTTGGGGTAAAAACCCCGAAATCGGGGAGTTTGGGGGGTCCTAAATGGGGGTTTGGGGTAAAAACCCGAAATCGGGGAGTTTGGGGTAAAATACCCCGAAATTGGGGAGTTTGGGGCGGTTTGGGGGGTCCTGGGGCACGTGCTGCTCTGCGGCATCGAGGCGCACGCCTGCGCGCTGGTGAGGCGCCCGAAAATGGGGGAAAACTGTGAAATTGGGGAGTTTGGGGTAAAAAACCCTGAACTCGGGGAGTTTGGAGGAGAATACCCCGAAATTGGGGAGTTTGGGGGAGTTTGGGGAGGGAACCCCAAAATCAGGAAGTTTTGGGGAGCTCTAGACGGAGGTTTGGGCAGGAAACCAAAATTCGGGGGGATTTGGGGAAGGTTTGGGTGGTCCCAAGGGCAGTTTTGGGGAGGGAACCCCAAAATCGGGTAATTTGGGTGGCCTAAATGGAGTTTTGGGCAGAAAACCGAAATTTGGGGGATTCGGGGACGGTTTTTGGGGGATTCCCGTGGGAATTTCAGGCCAGGAGCCCCCGGATTTTTGGGGACCCCGTGGATGCCCAAAACCCCCAAAATTCACCCCAAAATTTGGGCCCCCCCCCCCAGCAAACGGCGCTGGACCTGCTGGAGCAGGGGCTGGACGTGCACGTGGTGGCCGACGCCGTCTCCTCGCGCAGGTTTGGGGCCAAATCCCGCGATTTTGGGGCCTTTGGGGGCCTGGAGGGTTTGGGGCCAAATCTGGGGATTTTGGGGCCAAATCTGGGGATTTGGGGCCAAATCTCGGGATTTTGGGGTCTGGGGGGGGTTGAGGCCAATTCCGGGGATTTTGGGTCCAGTTTGGGGGATTTTGGGCCCAGTTCTGGGGATTTTGGGGCCAGTTCCGGGGATTTTGGGATCTTTCGGGGTCTGGGAGGGTTTGGGGCAATTTCCGGGGATTTTGGTGCCTTTGGGGGTCTGGGGGTTTTCGGGCCATTTGCGGGGATTTTGGGGGGTCCCAGGTGCATTAGGGGCGGGGTCCCAGCCAGGTGGAGCGGAGTTTGGGGGCGGGGTTTGGGGGCGGTGTTTGGGGTCCCAGGTGTATTTGGGGCGGGGTCCCAGCCAGGTGGGGCGGGGTTTGGGGGCGGGGTTTGGGGGCGAGGTTTGCGGTCCCAGGTGTATTTGGGGCGGGGTTTGGGGGCGGGGTTTGGGGGCGGGGTTTGCGGTCCCAGGTGTATTTGGGGCGGGGTTTGGGGGCGGGGTTTGGGGGCGGGGTTGTGGGCGCAGGTTTGGGGGCGGTGTTTGGGGTCCCAGGTGTATTTGGGGCGGGGTCCCAGCCAGGTGGGGCAGGGTTTGGGGCGCGGTTTGCAGTCCCAGGTGCATTTGGGGCGGGGTTTTGGAGCGGGGTTTGGGGGCGGGGGTTGGGGACGGGGTTTGGGGGCGGGGTTTGGGGCGGGGCTTGCGGTCCCAGGTGTATTTTGGGGCGGGGTTTGGGGCGGGGTTTGCGGTCCCAGGTGTATTTGGGGCGGGGTCCCAGCCAGGTGGGGGCGGGGTTTGGGGGCGGGGTTTGGGGTCTCAGGTGCATTTGGGGGCGGGGTCCCAGCCAGGTGGATCGCGCCCTGGCCCTGGCCCGCATGCGCCAGGCCGGCGCTCACCTGAGCACCTGCGAGAGCCTCCTGCTGCTGCTGCTGCGCGACTCCGCCCACCCCAAGTTCCGCCAGGTCAGAGGCCACGCCCCCGGCCACGCCCACCTCCCCCTGACCACGCCCAACCCGCCCCGGCCACACCCACCTTCCCCCGGCCACGCCCAACCCGCCCCAGCCACGCCCCAGCCTCACCTGTTGGCCCCGCCCACTTTCAGCCAGGTGCGGCCACACCCACCCGACCCCGCCCTGTTAGGCCACGCCCAGCTGTATGTGAAACCCCGCCCACAAACGCGTTAATTAGGCCTTGTATGATAGGTTAATTAGAGAATAATTAGAGTTTATTAATTAGGAGTTAATTAGGGGGTGGTTAGTCGGGTAATTAGGGCTGATTAGAGCCTGGCTAATTACTGTTAATTAGGGGCTCGTTAATGCGTTAATTAGAGCTGATTAGAGGGTGGCTAATTACACCTAATTAGGGCATGTTTAGTGTGTTAATTAGGGCTGATTAGAGGCTGGATAATTACAGTTAATTAGGGGTTGGTTAATGCGTTAATTAGGGCGGATTAGAGGGTGGCTAATTACTGTTAATTAGAGCGTGTTTAGTGCATTAATTAGGGCTGATTAGAAGCTGGCTAATTACACCTAATTAGGGCCTCAATTAGGGGTTGATAAAGGGGTGGTGATGTGGTTTGTTAGCGTTAATTAGAGGTGGGCTAATTAGGGTTAATTAGGGCCGGTGGGCTCATTAATGAGTTTTAATTAGCTCGTTAGGGTTAATGAGGCCCTGGCTGAAGGGTTAATTAGGATTAATTACCTTGTTAGGGTTAATTAGGCCCTGGCTGAAGGGTTACCGAGGGTTAATTAGCACTAATTAGCGCTAATTGCCGCCTGCAGATCCTGCCGCTGATCAAGGAGCCCCCGCCGGACACGGGGCTGATCCTGGGGGGGCCCCTGGGGGTGCTGGGGGGGCCCTGAGAGCCCCAAAATCCCCCAAAATCCACCCAAAAATCCTCCTCGGCTTGGGGGCGGTCTGAGCCCCAAAATTCCCCCAAAATCCCCAAAAATGAACCCAAAAATCAGCCCCAAAATCCTCTTCAGCCTGGGGAGGATCTGAGCCTCCAAAATTCCCCCAAAATCCCCCAAAATGAACCCAAAAATCAGCCCCAAAATGTTCCTCAGCCTGGGGAGGGTCAGAGCTCCCAAAATCTCCTCAAAATCCCCCAAAATTAACCCCAAAATGAACCCAAAAATCAGCCCCAAAATCCTCCTCAGTCTGGGAAGAGTCTGAGCCCCCAAATTCCCTGAAAATTCCCCCAAAATCCCCCAAATTGAACCCAAAAATGAAGCCAAAAATCCTCCTCAGTCTGGGGAGGGTCTGAGCCCCCAAATCCCCCCCGAATTTCCCCAAATCCCCCCAACAAAATGGGGCCAATAAACGCCGCCCCTCCCCAGTTTGAGTTTTTTCGGTTTTGTTTTTTCGGGGGTGTCCCCAAAGTGGGCGGGGTCTGACCCTCTTAGCCCCGCCCACTTAACCCGCACCAGCCCCGCCCTTTCCCATGATTGGCATCCGCCTCCGCGGCCACGCCCCCCTCATTTTGACTGACACCCCGGCCCCGCCCCTTCCCCCTTTTCTTAATGAACCGCCCGTGGGAGTGGGCGCTGGCCACGCCCCCCACGCCCCCATTGGCTGCTCTCAGCCAATCAGCGCCTGCCCCTCGCCCCCCGGCCGCTCCGTCCTGCGGGGGCTTCGCGCCGGCACCGCGACCCCCAAAACCCCCAAAATCCCCCGAAATCCCCCCAAACCCCCCCGGGTCCCCCCCCCAAAATCCCCGGGACCCCCAGAGCCCCCGCGGGACCCCCAGAATCCCCCAAATCCTCCCCCAAAATCTCTGCCGGGATCCCCAAAATCCCCCCCAAACCCCCCCAAAATCCCCCAAAATCCCCCAAATCCCCCAAATCCCCCTCACGGAGCCCCCGGGACCCCCAAATCCCCCCCGGGCCCCCCCCGTTCGTCCCCGGTGAGTGACAGCGGCGGCGTGGGGGGAGGGGGCGGTTGCCATGGGAACGGGGACAGAGGGATGGGGACAGCGGGACAGACGGACGGGGAGGGAGGGAGGTGGCAGCGGTGGCAGGGGGGGTGGCAGCGAGTGTGTGACAATGAGTGTGACACCGGGAGTGTGACAGCGGGAGTGTGACAGCGAGTGTGTGACAGTGACAGGAGGGTGGCAGCGATGGCGAGTGTGTGACACTGAGGGTGACACGGGAGTGTGACAGCGAGTGTGACAGCGAGTGTGTGACACCGAGGGTGACACCGGGTGTGTGACACTGACCGAGTGTGACACCGGGAGTGTGACACCGAGTGTGACAGCGAGTGTGTGACAGTGACAGGAGGGTGGCAGCGATGGCGAGTGTGTGACACCGAGTGTGTGACACTGGGAGTGTGACACCGGGTGTGTGACAGCGAGTGTGTGACACCGGGGGAGTGTGACACCGGGAGTGTGACACTGAGTGTGTGACACTGAGTGTGTGACAGGGGTGGGAGGGTGGCACTGATGGCAGGGGGGGTGACAGTGAGTGTGTGACACCGAGTGTGACACCGGGAGTGTGACACTGGCGAGTGTGTGACAATGAGGGTGACACCGGGAGTGTGACACTGGGAGTGTGACACCAGCAGTGTGACAGCGAGTGTGTGACAGTGACAGGAGGGTGGCAGCGATGGCGAGTGTGTGACAATGAGAGTGGCACCACGAGTGTGACACCAGGAGTGTGACAATGAGGGTGGCGCCGCGAGTGTGGCACTGAGAGTGACACTGGGAGTGTGACACCGAGTGTGGCACCAGGGTGTGGCATTGGCAGTGTGACAATGAATGTGACAATGAGTGTGACAGTGGCAGTGTGTGACAATGGCAGTGTGACAATAAATGTGACACTGAGAGTGACAATGAGTGTGACAGTGGCACTGGGAGTGACAATGGCAGTGTGACACCGTGAGTGTGACGCCAGGTGTGACACGATCCACCGGCGTGGTGACAGCAGGGGTGTGGGAGGGTGGCACTGGCAGTGTGCAGTGAATGTGACACCGTGTGTGACACTGAGTGTGACACCGAGCGTGGCACCAGGAGTGTGACAATGGCACTGGCGTGGAGTGTGGCACTGAGGTGACAGTGAGACACGAGTGTGGCACCAGGAGTGTGGCATTGGCAGTGTGACAATGAATGTGACAATGAGTGTGACAGTGGCAGTGTGTGACAATGGCAGTGTGACAATAAATGTGACACTGAGAGTGACAATGAGTGTGACAGTGGCACTGGGAGTGACAATGGCAGTGTGACACCGTGAGTGTGACGCCAGGTGTGACACCGATGGCACCGGGGTGACAGGGACAGCAGGGGTGACACCGGGAGGGTGGCACTGGCAGTGTACCAGGAGTGTGACAATGGCACTGGCAGTGTGACAATGGCAGTGTGACACCGAGTGGCACCAGGAGTGTGACAATGGCACTGGCAGTGTGACAGCGAGTGTGGCAGGGACACCGAGTGTGACACCGAGTGTGACAATGGCAGTGTGACAATGGCAGTGTGACAATGGTGTTTGGCTCGGTTTGTGTGGGAGGGTTGGCGGTTTGACACCGGTTTTGTGAGTTTGGGGCGGTGTGACAATTTTGGCAATGGCAGTGTGCCCGGTTGTGGCATGATTTTGGACACCGGCGTGGCACCAGGGTGGGTTTGTGGCACTGGCAGTGTGACAATGGCGTGTGATACCGAGGGTGTTATATTGGGGTGGCAGGGACGGGGCGGTTTTGGGTTGATTTGGTGGTTTTGGGTTGTTTTGGGTTGATTTTGGGGGGTTTTAGGTTATTTTTGGCGTTTTGGGTTGGGACTTGGGTGGGGTTTGGGCTCTTTTGGTGGGTTTGGGTCGGTTTTGGTGGGTTTGGGTTGTTTTGGTGGATTTTGGGTCGGTTTTGGTGGGTTTGGGTCGGTTTTGGTGGATTTTGGGTCATTGGTTTTGGTGTTTCGGGTTGTTTTGGGTTGATTTTGGCAGTTTTGGGGTTGATTTCGGTGGGTTTGGGGGGATTTCTGGTCGCTTTGGGGTAATTTTGATGTTTTGGGGTTATTTTGGGGTGGGAGTGGGACTTGGGCGGGTTTTGGGTTGATTTTGGTGGTTTTGGGTTGTTTTGGGTTGATTTTGGTGGGTTTAGGGTTATTTTTGGCAGTTTTGGGTTGATTTTGGCGGTTTTGTGGTTGATTTTGGTGGTTTTGGGTTATTTTTGGTGGTTTTGGGTTGTTTTGGGTTGATTTTGGTGGGTTTAGGGTTATTTTTGGCGGTTTTGGGTTGATTTTGGCGGTTTTGGGTTGATTTTGGCGGTTTTGGGGTTATTTTTTGGCGGTTTTGGGTTGATTTTGGCGGTTTTGGGGTTATTTTTGGCGGTTTTGGGGTTATTTTTGGCGGTTTTGGGTTGATTTTGGCGGTTTTGGGTTGATTTTGGCGGTTTTGGGGTTGATTTTGGTGGGTTTAGGGTTATTTTTGGCGGTTTTGGGTTGATTTTGGCGGTTTTGGGTTGATTTTGGCGGTTTTGGGGTTGATTTTGGTGGGTTTAGGGTTATTTTTGGTGGTTTTGGGTTGATTTTGGCGGTTTTTGGGTTATTTTTGGCGGGTTTGGAGGGGATTTCCGGTGTTTTGGGGTGATTTCGTTGTTTTGGGGTATTTTCGGTGTCCCGGGGGCGGTTTCGCTGTTTTGGGGGCCGTTTTGGGGGGTGGGGGAGGGGCGCGGTTGCCGGGCGCGGTTTCCATGGCAACGGGCGATGCTGCCTTGGAGACGGGGAGGGGGGGGCGGGAAACGGGGAGACCCCGCCCCCATCAGCCCCTCCCCCCCCTCCCCACAGGAGCGACGGAACCCCCGAGACCCCTCCCCCAGCCGGGGCCCCCTCCCCTAATTACCCCCCTAATTATCCCTCCCTAATTGGGGTCCCCTCCCCTAATTACCCCCCTAATTATCCCCCCATAATTGGGGTCCCCTCCCCTAATTAGCCCCTAATTATCCCCCCATAATTCGGGTCCCCTTCCCCTAATTACCCCCCTAATTATCCCCCCCTAATTGGGGTCCCCTCCCCTAATTAGCCCCTAATTATCCCCCCATAATTCGGGTCCCCTTCCCCTAATTATCCCTCCCCAATTGGGGTCCCCTTCCCCTAATTGCCTCCTAATTATCCCCCCTAATTAGGGTGCCCCTTCCAATTCCCCCTCCCCTCAATTGGGGTTCCCCCGTCCCCTAATTACCCCCAATTGCCCCCTCCCCTAATTACGTTAATTACGTTCCCCCTCCCCTAATTGGGGTCCCCCCCCCCCCCCCCCCCCCCCCCCCTCCTCCTCCTCACCCTCCTGCCCCTCCCTCCCCCTCCTCGCTCCTCCCCCCGCCCTCCCCCTCGCCCCCCTCCCCTCCCCCTCCCCCCCCCGCCGCAGCCACCTCCGGCACGCGGCGGGGGGCGGGGCCGCCGCCCCGGGGGGGTTTCCCCGGGATTCCCCCGCTGCCCATGACGTCAGAGCCCCCGCCGGCGGGGGCGGGGATCCCCCCGCGGACTCTCCGGAGCTGTGCCACGGCTACTATGACGTCATGGGTCATTACGACGCGGCCTTTAATTGCTCGACGGGCGCGTTCCGCTTCTGCTGCGGCACGTGCAGCCTGCGCTTCTGCTGCGAGCACCGCGGGCGCCGCCTGGAGCAGCGGCGCTGCACGAACGCGCGCAGCCCGCCCTGGGCGCGCACCGCGCCCCCGCGCCCTCCGCGCCCGGCCCGGGGCCCGCCGCGCCCCGGAGACCCCCGCGGGGTGGCGGCGCTGGCGGCGGGCGGCGCGGGCGGCGTCCCGTACGTGGTGTGCGGCGTGCTGAGCGTGGCGCTCGCCGTGGCCGTGGGAGCCCGGGCGGCCTGGGGCAGGGGGAACCGAACGGGGGGACACCGAGAGCCGGGCGGGGACCGATCCAGGTGAGGGGACACCGGGGGACACGGGGCCATGGGGAGGGGTCCCGTACGTGGTGTGCGGCGTGCTGAGCGTGGCGCTCGCCGTGGCCGTGGGAGCAAGGGCGGCCTGGGGCAGGGGGAACCGAGGGGCCGGTCACAGAGAGCCGGGCGGGGACCGATCCAGGTGAGGGGACACGGGGGGACACGGGGACATTGGGGGTGTGGGGGACGGGGACACGGACACCGGGACATGGACGGGGACACGGGGACAGGGACCGTGACACAGTGATTGGGACGTGGGGACAGGGACATGGGGACCAGGACGGGGACAGGGGATGGGGACAAGGGACAGGGACACGGGGACAGGGACTGTGACACGGTGAGCGGGACATGGGGACAGAGGATGAGGACACGGACACGGGGACAGGACACAGGGACAGGGCACAGGGACACGGGCACAGGGACGCAGGGACAGGGACATGAGGATGAGGACGCGGGCACAGGGACATGGGGACACAGGGACAGGGACATGGGGACACGGGCACAGGGACACGGAGACAGGGACACGGGGACACGGGCACAGGGACAGGGACAGGGGGACACGGGCACAGGGACGCGGCGCTGGGGACGGTGACCCAGCCGGGTCGGGGGGGGGCGCACGGGGGGTTCCGCCCCGCCCGGGCCCAATGCTGACCGGGTGTCCGTCCCAAAATGTCCCCAACGTCCCCACAATGCCCCCAATGTGCCCCACAATGTCCTCAATGTCCCCAATCCCCCCAGTAGCCCCAAACCCCCCAATGTCCCCAATCCCCCCCAATGTCCCAAAATGTCCCCAATGTCCCCCAATGTCCCCAATGTCCCCCAATGTCCCCAATGTCACCAATGTCCCCAATGTCCCCCAATGTCCCCAATATCCCCCAATGTCACCAATGTCCCCAATGTCCCCCAATGTCCCCAAATGTCCCCCAATCCCCCCAGTGTCCCCAATCCCCCCACTGTCCCCAATGTCCCCAATGTCCCTCAGTGTCCCCCCAATGTCCCCAATGTCCCCAAACCCCCCAATCCCCCCAAATGTCCCCAAATGTCCCCAGGGCTCTCGTGGACGCGCTGCGGCACCAGGCGGGGGGGGGAGGGGCGCGCCCCGAGCGCCGCAGCAGCTGCGGGGGGGTCCTGGCGCCCCCTCCCCCCGACTCGGGACCCCCCCGGCCCCCCAAAAACCTCTACGGGCCCGGCAAGTGCGGGGGGGCGGGGCGGGGGGGTCCTGGGGGATTTGGGGGATTTGGGGGATTTGGGGGGAGTGGGGGGAATTGGGGGGGGTCCCAGGGGAATTTGGGGGGGTCCCAGGGGGATTTGGGGGGGGTGGGGGGAATTGGGGGGGGTCCCAGGGAGATTTTGGGGGGATTTGGGGGGTCCCAGGGGGAATTCAGGGGGTCCCAGGGGGATTTGAGGGGTCCCAGGGGGATTTGGGGAGGATTTTGGGGGTCCTGAGGGGATTTGGGGGGTCCCAGCGGAATGTGGGGCTGATTTGGGGGGTTTTGGGGGGTCCCAGGGTAGATTTGAGGGGGGTCCTGGGGGGATTTGGGGGGTGATTTGGGGGTCCCAGAGGGATTTTGGGGGGTCCTGGTGGGATTTGGGGGTCCCAAAGATTTGGGGAGGGGTCTCAGGGGTGGCTTTATGCAAATGAGGCGCTAATGAGCCCTTCCCCTCATTAGCAGAGAGCGGCTACGCCCACCTGGGCTTCGGGACCCCCGAGCACCGCGGGGCCACCCTGGGTGAGGTTTGGGCAATTTTGGGGGAATTTGGGGTTTTTGGGGAATTTTGGGGAATTTGGGGTTTTTGGGGAATTTTGGGGAATTTGGGGTTTTTGGGGGAGATTTGGGGGATTTGGTTCTTTGTTTGATTTTTTGACGGGGTTTTGTTGCGGTTTCTTTGGGGGGTTTGGGGTTTTTTTGGTTTTTCTGGGTGAGATTTGGGGGATTTGGGTTTTTTTGGGGGGGTGGATATTTGGGGTTTTTGGGGTTTTTAATTGGATTTTTTGGGGGGTTTTGTTGCGGTTTTTGGAGGGGTTTGGTTTTTTTTGTTTGTTCGTTTTTTTGGGGGGATTTGGGGTTTTTTTGGGGGGTGGATATTTGAGTTTTTTTGGGTTTTATTTGGATTTTTTGGGGGGTTTTTGTTGGAATTTTCGGGGTTTTTTTTGGGGTGGTCTCGGCACATTTAGGGGCGATTTCCTTGGGGGATTTTTGGGTTTTTTGGGGAGGGAAATTTTGGGGAATTTGTTTTTTTTCGGGGGAGATTTGGGGATCCCAGTTGATTATTATTTTTGGGGGGGAACTTTGGGATTTTTCTCCCTTTTTTTTGTCACTTAATTTTTATTTGGGGGGGGGATCTTTGGGGTTTTTTTCCCTTTTTTTTTGCCAGTTCATTTTTATTTTTTGGAGGGGGGTCTCGGGGGCCTTTGGGGTAAATATTTGGGATTTTTTCCCTTTTTTCCCCAGTTAATATTTATTTTTGGGGGGATTTTTGGTGTAAATCTTTGGGATTTTTTCCCTTTTTTCCCCAGTTAATTTTTATTTTTGGGGGGATTTTTGGTGTAAATATTTGGAATTTTTTCCCTTTTTTCCCCAGTGAATATTTATTTTTCGGGGGGGTCCCGGGGGGGTTTTTGGGGGGTCGTTCCCCCTGACCCCCCGTTTTTCCTCCCCAGACTGGCGGGTGCCCCCCCCCGCCCCCCTGAGCTGCTCCCGCTCCTTCCACAACCTCTCGCACCCGCCCCCCCCAGACCCGCCGGTGCCCGGCCTGCGGCGCCTGGGTGAGACCCCCGACCCAAAATACCCCAAATACCCCAAATCCCGAAAAAACTGCCCCAAAATACCCCAAAATACCCCAAACCCCTCGCAGCCCGCGGCCCTGGGTGAGACCCCCGACCCAAAATACCCCAAATCCCGAAAAAACTGCCCCAAAATAACCCAAAAACTGCCCCAAAAACTGCCCCAAAATACCCCAAAATCACCCCAAACCCTCGCTGGGCCTCGCTGCGGCGCCTGGGTGAGACCCCCGACCCAAATTACCCCAAATACCCCAAACCCCGAAAAAACTGCCCCAAAATACCCCAAAAACTGCCCCAAAACCACCCCAAAATAACCAAAAATACCCCAAACCCACCCAACCCCCCGCTGGGCCTCGCTGCGGCGCCTGGGTGAGACCCCCGACCCAAAATACCCCAAATACCCCAAATCCCGAAAAAACTGCCCCAAAATACCCCAAAAATCCCGAAAAAACTGCCCCAAAATACCCCAAAATACCCCAAACCCTCGCTGGGCCTCGCTGCAGCGCCTGGGTGAGACCCCCGACCCAAAATACCCCAAATACCCAAAATCCCGAAAAACGCCCCAAAAACTGCCCCCGCCCCAAAATACCCCAAAAACTGCCCCAAAACTGCCCCAAAATACCCCAAAATCACCCCAAAATACCCCAAACCCTCGCTGGGCCTCGCTGAGGCGCCTGGGTGAGACCCCCCACCCAAATTACCCCAAAATCCCGAAAACCCTCCCTAAAATACCCCAAAATACCAAAAGAACCACCCCAAAACACCCAAAATACCCCCAAATCCCCCGTAATCCCCCCAAAATGTCCCAAAACTCCCAAAATCCTCCCAAAAATGCCCCAAACCCCCCCAGAATCCCCCAAACCCCCCAAAAACCACCCCGAAAATCCCCAAATTCCTCAAAACCGCCCCAAAACCGCACCGAAATCCCCCAAAACCGCCCGAAAAACCTAAAAATGCCCCCCCCCCCCCCAAATAATCCCCAAACCCCCCCCAAAAACCCCCAGACCCCCATTAACCCTTTCCCCCCCCCCATTATTAACCCCTCCCCCCATTAACCCTTTCCCTCCCCCCATTAACCCTTTCCCTCCCTCCCCCATTAACCCCTCCTCCCCATTAACCCTTTCCCTCCCTCCCCATTAACCCCTCCTCCCCCATTAACCCTTTCCTCCCTCCCCCATTAACCCCTTATCCCCCCTCCCCTCCCCCATTATTAACCCCTCCCCCATTAACCCTTTCCCTCCCCTCCCCCCCCATTAACCCCTCCCTTCCCCCCGCAGCCGACCGTGACCTGGAGGACCTCGGGGGTCCCTGGGGCCCCCCCTGGGCGGCCCCGCCCCTCCCCCACCCGCGGGGGACGCTGCCCCTCCCCCCCCCGCGGGGCCGCCGCGTGCTGTCCCAGGAGTTCCTGGCGGGGGGCGGGGCCTGCGCGGGGGCGGGACCCTGCCCAGGAACCGCCCCCGGCCCCGCCCCCCGCTCTCGCACGCGGCCTCGCAGAGCAGCCTGGGGGGCGGGGCCGGGGCGGGGGAGGGGCGGGGCGCCGTTCTCGCCCCCGCAGGGCGGGGGCGGGGCCCGCGGCGCGCGGGGTTCGGGGGGCGGGGCAGCGGCGGCAGAGCACGGCCGAGCTGCAGCTGCTGCCCTCGGGACCCCCCCCGGGACCCCCGCCCGCGCCCCCGCCGCACCCGCACCGCCTGCGCACCGGGAGCCGCACCGAGGTCACCGTCTGAGGGAACGGCCGGCGGCGGGGCGGGAAACGGCGGGGGGGAAACACCGGGGGGGAAACACCGGGGGGAAACGGCGGAAATCGGGGAGAAAACCGGGGGGGAAAATCAGCGGGAATCGGGCAAAAACACCGGGGAAAATCAGCGGGAATCGGGCAAAAACACCGGGGGGAAAAATCAGCCGGAATCGGGCAAAAACACCGGGGAAACAACGGCGAGAATCGGGCAAAAAACCGGGGGAAAATCCGGGGAAAAACGGCGGAAATCGGGCAAAAATCCGGGGGAAAAACAGCGAGAATCGGGGGGGAAACACCGGGGGGAAAATCAGCGGGAATCGGGCAAAAACACCGGGGAAAAAACGGCGAGAATCGGGTAAAAATCCGGGGGCGGGAAATGGCGAAAGTAGAGGAGGAAAGGGTTAAAAATGGGAGGGGGGGGGGGGGGGAGGGAAGGGTTAAAATCAGAGGAGGAATGGAGAAAATGGGGGAGGAAAGGGTTAAAAATCGGGGAAAAAACCGGGGAAAATTGGGCAAAAATCGGGGAGGAAAGGGTTATAGTCGAGGCGAAATGGTGAAAATTGGGGAGAAAGGGTTAAAATTGGGGAAATGGGGAGAATTTGGGGAAAATGAAAATCGGGGGGAAATGGGGAATATTGGGGGTGAAAGGGTTAAAACCAGAGGGGAAAGGGTTAAAATCGAGGGGGGGAGAGGAAGGTAAAAAACGGGGGGAAAGGCGGAAAATTTGGGGAGAAACGGCCAAAACTGGGGAAACGCCGGAAATGAGGGAGGGAATCCCCAAAAGGGCCCCGGAGTGGGGAAATCCCCAAAATTGGGGAAATCCCCGGATTTGGGGAAATCCCCTGGAATTCTGGGGATCCCCCCCCAACCTGGGGGGTCGGGGTCCCCGGTGATGACGTCAGACACCTGGTGATGACGTCACGATGATGACGTCATCACCCCAAAAAGATACGCTCGGTGACGTCATAGCCCTAAAATGAGACTCAATGTGGCGATGACGTCGCCAGCGATGACGTCACAGCCCCTTCGACGGCCTCGTGGTGACGTCACAGCCCTGATGATGATGTCACCGCCCCGCCCACGCAGCCGATGATGTCACACCCCCAAACATGGCAGCTGGTGATGTCACAGCCCCGCCCATGGTGCTGATGACATCACACACCCAATGATGATGTCACAATCCCACGATGATGTCACACCCATTGACAATGACGTCACAGCCTCCCCACCCCCACCAGAGCAGCCGATGATGTCACAGCCCTGCCCGATGACGTCACGCCGCCCCCATGACGTCAGCACTGTGGATTTCCTCCCCGCCCCCCCCCTCCCCCCAGGACGTCACCACGAGGGGCGGAGCCACCCAACGATGATGTCACCGATCACTGCCAAGGCCCCGCCCCTTTCCCCTGATGATGTCACAGCGGGCTGGGCCCGCCCATGATGTCACACACACACGCCCCTCCTCCCCGATGACGTCACGCCTGCACCGAAGCCATAGCGGGGGGAGGGGAGCCCCCGAACCCCCCCGTGACCCCTCCGTGACCCCGTGACCTCCCCGTGACCCCACGTGCCTTAGAGCCCCGCCCACCGCCCCTCCCCCCCCCGGGGCCCGGCCCCTCCCGGGGGTGGGGGAGGGGCGGGGGGAGGGGAATAAAGTGACGTTTCCTGCCCCCCCCGCCTCCGATTTGGGGCCAGTTCGGGGGATTTTGGGTCTGGGGGGGCTTTGGGGAGGGAGGGGCTTTTTTGGGGGAGATTTTGGGGGTCTCGCGAGAGTTCTTGTGGGGGAATTTTGGGGGCCCCGCAAATCCCGCGCTCTGATTGGTCGCTCCACATGCCAATAACGCAAACCCCGCGCTCTGATTGGTCCCTCCACACGCTAATAACAAGTAGCCCCGCCTCCCGGAAATCCCGGTTATCTATTCCGGTTCACATTTTCCCATTGGCCGCCGCGCCCGCCAATCACCGCCGTTCAAACCGGCGGCCCCGCCCCTTTCCGCCAACCGTTACGGCGCAAACAAGGCGTCGAGGCCCCGCCCCCCGCTCCCTTCCCCTCACGAATCCGCCAATCAGCGCGCACAGCCCGCCTTTTCCCTCGCTGCTGATTGGCCGCCGCGCAAACCGCGCGGTGCTGATTGGTCGTCGCGCCGGTGGGCGGGGCCTGAGCGCGGCCGAGGTGATAAAGGCGGCGGCGCGGGCGGGGGGAGCCCTCAGCGCGGCGGGCGGGCGGCGGCGCCGGAGGAGGGACCGCGCTGCCGGGGGAGGGGACAGGGGGCGACCCCCGGCCTCCCCCCGCCCCAGGGGTCACCCCCACACCGCGGGGACCCCCGCACGAGCCGCGGGACACCCCCAGGGAGCCGCTTCCTGCTCGGGCCAGCCCGCACAGGCCGGGGCCCAGCCCGGCGCCATGGTGAGGCAGGCCCGGAGGGGGCTTTGAGGGGTCCTGGGAGGGTTTGGGGGGTCCCTGGTGGGATTTTGGGGCGGTCTGGGGGTCCCGGAGTGCGGTGAGGCCGCTCCGGGCCTGGTCCGGGGGCGTCCGGCCCGTGCAGGCCTCGGCCGGGCCCGGAGGGTTCCGAGGGGGTTTTGGGCGTCCTGAGGGAGTTGGGGAGATCCTGAGGGGATTTGTGGGGTTCTGAGGGTATTTGTGGGTTCCTGAGGGATTTTTGGGGGGTTCCGAGGGGGTTTTGGGCGTCCTGAGAGAGTTCGGGAGATTCTGAGGGGATTTGGGAGATCCTGAGGGGATTTGTGGGGTTCTGAGGGAGTTCGGGAGGTTCTGAGGGCATTTGTGGGTTCCTGAGGGATTTTTGGGGGGTTCTGAGGGGGTTTGGGCGTAATTTCGGGAGCTCTGTGGGAATCTGAGAAGATTTGGGGGATCCTGAGGGGATTTGGGGGATCCTGAGGGGATTTTGGGGGGATCCTGAGGGGATTCGGGTGGAATTTTGGGATCTCCGAGGGGATTTGGGGCGTTCTGAGGGGTTTTGGGTGGAGTTTGAGGAGTTTTGAAGGAATTTGGGCTTCGTGTGGGGAATTGAGGGGGATTCAGGAGGGAATTTGGGGGGAACTTTGAGATTTCGGGTTGATTTGGGGTGAATTCTGGGGAAATCCAGGCGATTTGGGGCTCTGTGAGGTCGGGGAGCTGCGGGGGGATTTTGGGGTGAATTTGGGCCTTTTTGAGGCCTTTTCACCCCGAATTTTTTGCATTTTTGTCCCCCCAGGAGCCCCGAGGCGGCGCCTGGCAGGTGAGTGAGGGCCTGGGGTGGGGAATGACCCCAAATTCGGGGTTTTTGGGGGCTTTTCCCCCAATAACCACCCCAGGAGGACCCTCCTGGCCCTGCTTTGGGGGTTTGGGGTGAATTTGAACATTTTGGGGTAATTCTGAGCTCTCTTTTTTGGGGGCTCCAATTTTCATCCTGCTCTGGTTTTATGGGGAGGGGGCGATGTTGGGGACCCCCCGTGGGTAAACCCCCGATTTTGGGGCTCCCTTTTCCTTTTTAACCAATTCCCCATGATTTTAACCAATTCCAGGCGATTTTAACATTCATGGGGGGTCCAATCTCTCATTTTTGGGCCGTTTTTTCTCATTTTCCCCCCAAGTCCGTCCCTTTTTGCCCCCCCGACCCCAAACGCCGAGAACCTGCCCCCCCACACCCCATTTTACCCCCCTGACCCCCATGTTTGCCCCCCCAGACCCCCATTTTGCCCCCCAGACCCCGATTTTTGCCCCCCCGACCCCGATTTTGCCCCCCGACCCCCTTTTTTTACCCCCTGACCCCGATTTTCCCCCCAGACCCCGATTTTGCCCCCCAGACCCCATTTTTACCCCCCAACCCCAGACCCCCCCTGATTTTACCCCCCCCCATTTTGACCCCCCCCATTTTACCCCCCCTGACCCCATTTTGCCCCCGCCCCCAGACCCCCAACGCCGAGAACCTGCCCCCCCAGACGCTGCGGCTGCTCTGCCGGGAGGTGTCGCTGCTGAGCGCCGACCCCCCCGACGGCATCAAGGTGTTCCCCAACGACGAGGACGTCACCGACCTGCAGGTGGCCATCGAGGGGCCAGGTACGGGGCCCAAAACAGCCCAAAAATACCCCAGAATATTCCCCAAAATATCCCCTAAAATATCCCAAAATACCCCTGTGAAACCTGGGGGCGTCACCGACCTGCAGGTGGCCATCGAGGGACCAGGTACGGGGCCCAAAACAGCCCAAAAATACCCCAAAAATGTCCCAAAATATCCCCAAAATATCCCAAAGTATGTGTGTCTGTGTTTGCCTGGGGGCCACCCCCCTGCAGGTGCCTTTTGGGGGTGGGGTTTTTGGGTGTAAAACGTTTGCCCAAAATACCCCAAAATGTCCCAAAATGTGCCCAAAACCCCCTATGCTGGTGGGTTTTTGGGTGTTTTTCGGGTGGGTTTTGGGTGTTTTTGTGATATTTTTTGCCGCATTCCTGTCCCAGAGGGCACCCCGTATGCTGGGTGTTTTTGGGGTGGGTTTTTGGGTATTTTTGGGCTGGGTTTTTGGGTGTTTTTGTGATGTTTTTTTGCATAATTATATACCCCAAAAGGGCACCCCATACAGCCAAAATTTTCGGTGTTTTCCGCTGGGTTTTTGGGTGTTTTTGTGATATTTTTGCCACGTTCCTGTCCCAGAGGGCACCCTGTATGCTGGGTGTTTTTGGGGTAGGTTTTTGGGTGTTTTTGGGGTGAGTTTTGGGGGTTTTTGTGATGTTTTGTGTTCCGTGTCCCAGAGAGCACCCCATACGCCGGGGTTTTTGGGTGTTTTTGGGGTGGGTTTTGGGTATTTTTGTGATATTTTTTTGTTGTATTCCTGTCCCCATGCGGTGGGTTCTCGGTATGCTTCGGGTGTTTTTGGGGGTGGGTTTTTGGGTGTTTTTGTGATATTTTTTGCCACGTTCCTGTCCCAGAGGGCACCCTGTATACTGGGTGTTTTTGGGGTGGGTTTTGGGTGTTTTTGGGCTGAGTTTTTGGGTGGTTTTGGGGTGAGTTTTTGGGTATTTTTGGGCTGGGTTTTTGGGGGTTTTTGTGATGTTTTTGCCATGTTTCTGCCCCAGAGGGCACCCCGTACACCGGGGGTTTTGGGTTGATTTTTGGGCTGGGTTTTTGGGGGTTTTTGTGATGTTTTTGCCATATTTCTGCCCCAGAGGGCACCCCATACACCGGGGGTTTTGGGCTGTTTTTGGGCTGGGTTTTGGGTGTTTTTGGGCTGGGTTTTGGGGGTTTTGTGATGTTTTTCCCATATTTCTGCCCCAGAGGGCACCCCGTACGCCGGGGGCCTGTTCCGCATGAAGCTCGTGCTGGGCAAGGATTTCCCGGCCGCCCCGCCCAAGGGATTCTTCCTGACCAAAATCTTCCACCCCAACGTGGGGCCCAGCGGCGAGATCTGCGTCAACGTGCTCAAGCGGGACTGGAGAGCCGAGCTGGGGCTGCGCCACGTGCTGCTGGTGATGGACTGGGAGGGACTGGGATATACTGGGATATACTGGGAATGGACTGGGAATGGACTGGGTTATACTGGGATGTACTGGGAATGGACTGGGTTATACTGGGTTAGACTGGGAATGGACTGGGAGGGACTGGGATAGACTGGGTCATAGTGGGATGGACTGGGAATGGACTGGGAGGGACTGGGAATGGACTGGGTTATACTGGGATATACTGGGAATGGACTGGAGAGCCGAGCTGGGGCTGCGCCACGTGCTGCTGATGATGGACTGGGATAGACTGGGAATGGACTGGGAATGGACAGGGTTATACTGGGATGGACTGGGAATGGATTGGGTTATATTGGGAATGCACTGGGTTATACTGGGAATGGACTGGAGAGCCGAGCTGGGGCTGCGCCACGTGCTGCTGGTGTATACTGGGACCGGACTGGGAATTGGATTGGACTGGATATACTGGGAAGGGCTGGGAATGGACTGGGAGCACTGGGGTTATAGCTGGGAATGGATTGGTATTGGGAGGCGGAGAGCGTGGGGCTGCGCCATGTGCTGCTGGTGCGCACTGGGAGCACTGGGATAGACTGGGAATGGACTGGGAGGGACTGGGATGGACTGGGATATACTGGGAATGGACTGGGTTATACTGGGATGGACTGGGTTATACTGGGACAGGGGCTGGGAATGGACTGGGAGGGAGTGGGAATGGGGACTGGGTTATGGACTGGGTTATACTGGGAATGGACTGGAGAGCCGAGCTGGGGCTGCGCCACATGCTGCTGGTGCGCACTGGGAATGGACTGGGATAACTGGGATATACTGGGAGGGAACTGGGAGCGGGGGTTTGGGGTGGGTTTGGGGCAGGTTTGGGGGGTTTGGGGCTTCTCAATAACTGTAGGGCTTCAATCGGGGTGGAAAAAGGTCGATTTTGGGCCGTTCTGGCGCAGAAACCGGCGGGATTTGGGGCAGTTTTTGGGGACACGTTTAACCCTTTTTCCCCCGGATTTTTTCGGGGCCCGTTTCTCTGTACCGCGCCCCCCCCCGACGCCCCCTCCCCATTTTCCCGTTGCCCCCCCAGACCATCAAATGCCTGCTGATCCAGCCCAACCCCGAGTCGGCGCTGAACGAGGAGGCGGCGCGGCTGCTGCTCGAGGACTTCGAACGCTTCGCGGCGCGCGCGCGCCTGCTCACCGACATCCACGCGCGCGGCCCCCCCCCCAGGGACCCCTCCCCAAACCGCGACCCCCCCCCGGGGCCCTCGGCCGCCCCCCCGGGCCCCCCCGACGGCCCCGTCCCCAAAAAGCACGCGGGGGACAGGAAGGCGCCCCCCAAGAAAAAGGGGGACAAGAAGCGCGCCCTGCGCCGGCTCTGAGACCCCAGACCCAATTCCGGGGTGGGGGGCGGGGGAGGGGGGGGGGAGACCCCCCCCAGGCTCGGTTTGAGGGTCCCGGACTCAATTGGGGGGGCTGAGAGAGACCCCAGACTCAATTGGGGGGGCTGAGAGACCCCGGGCTCGATTTTGGGGGTCCCAGGTTTAATTTGGGGATGGGGGAGACGCCCCGGACTTGATTTGGGATGGGGGGACTGAGACCCCAGACTCAGTTTGGGGGGAGGGGCTGACAGACCCCAGACTTGATTTCGGGGGCATATCTAAGACCCCAGACTCAATTTTGGGGGTCCCAGATTCAGTTGGGGGAGAGAGACCCCAGACTCAGTTTGGAGAGGGGGGATGAGACCCCAGACTTTATTTTGGGGGTCCCAGATTCAGTTGGGGGGAGAGAGACCCCAGACTCAATTTGGTATGGGGGGATGAGACCCCAGACTCAATTTTGGGGGTCCCAGATTCAGTTGGGGGGAGAGAGACCCCAGACTCAGTTTGGAGAGGGGGGATGAGACCCCAGACTTTATTTTGGGGGTCCCAGATTCAGTTGGGGGAGAGAGAGACCCCAGACTCAATTTGTTATGGGGGGGATGAGACCCCAGACTCTTTTGGGGTCCCAGATTCAGTTGCGGGGAGAGAAGAGAGACCCCAGACTCAGTTTGGAGAGGGGGGATGAGACCCCAGACTTTATTTTGGGGGTCCCAGATTCAGTTGGGGGAAGAGAGACCCCAGACTCAATTTGGAGGGGGAATGAGACCCCAGACTTTATTTTGGGGGTCCCAGATTCAGTTGCAGGGGGGAGAAGAGAGACCCCAGACTCAATTTGGAGGGGGAATGAGACCCCAGACTTTATTTTGGGGGTCCCAGATTCAGTTGCAGGGGGGAGAAGAGAGACCCCAGACTCAATTTGGGGGGGTCCCATAGTCCCAAAGCACCCCCAGACTCATTTTGGGGTCCCAGACTGAATTCAGGGGTCCCGATCCTCCCCCAGACTCAATTTAGGGGTCCTGATGCCCCCAGACCCATTTTGGGAACCCCAACCCCCCTTTTGGCCCCCCCCGGAGCCCCCAGACCCATTTTGGGGGGTGGGGGAGGGGATTTTGGGGGGCGGGGGGGGCGGGGCCGCCCCTCCCCCGCTTTAAGTTATTTTAAGTTATGTGGGAAAAGCCCCAAAAAGGCGAAAAGCGCCCCCAAAAAATTCCCCCCGAAAATCCCATTAAAGGCTTGGTTTTGTAACAGAGCTGCGTGCGGGGCGGGGGCGGGGCGGGGGCACCTGGGCACACCTGGGGATGGAACTGGGGATGGACAGAGCACAACTGGGCACACCTGGATGGGACCTGGGCACAACTGGGAACACCTGGGGATGGACAGAGCACAACTGGGCACACCTGGATGGGACCTGGGCACACCTGGGAACACCTGGGGATGGACAGAGCCCACCCGGGGGCACCTGGGCACACCTGGGCACACCTGGGGATGGAACTGGGGATGGACAGAGCACAACTGGGCACACCTGGGTGGGACCTGGGGATGGACAGAGCACAACTGGGCACACCTGGGCACACCTGGGGATGGACAGAGCACAACTGGGCACACCTGGGTGGGACCTGGGGATGGACAGAGCACAACTGGGCACACCTGGGCACACCTGGGGATGGACAGAGCACAACTGGGCACACCTGGGAACACTGGGGATGGACAGAGCACAACTGGGCACACCTGGGTGGGACCTGGGCACAACTGGGAACACCTGGGGATGGACAGAGCCCACCCGGGGGCACCTGGGCACACCTGGGCACACCTGGGGATGGAACTGGGGATGGACAGAGCACAACTGGGCACACCTGGGTGGGACCTGGGCACACCTGGGAACACCTGGGTGGGACCTGGGGATGGACAGAGCCCACCCGGGGGCACCTGGGCACACCTGGCCTTGGTCAGAGCACACCTGGGCACACCTGGGGATGGACAGAGCACACATGGGTGGGACCTGGGAACACCTGGATGTGTCAGGGGAGCATCTGGGCACACCTGGGAACACCTGGGGATGGACAGAGCACAACTGGGCACACCTGGATGGGACCTGGGCACAACTGGGAACACCTGGGGATGGAACTGGGGATGGACAGAGCACAACTGGGAACACCTCAGCACACCTGGGGATCGACCTGGGGATGGATCTGGGGACACCTGGGCACTCCTGGCCTTGGTCAGAGCACACCTGGGAACACCTGGATGTGTCAGGGGAGCATCTGGGCACACCTGGGAACACCTGGGGATGGAACTGGGCACGACTGGGAACACCTGGACAGGATCTGGACACACCTGGGCACACTCAGGCCCTACCTGGGCACACCTGGGAACACCTGGGGATGGAACTGGGCACGACTGGGAACACCTGGGCACACCTGGATGTGTCAGGGGAGCACCTGGGCACACCTGGGGGCACCTGGGGATGGACAGAGCTCACCTGGGGATTGACCTGGGCACACCTGGATGTGTCAGGGGCACACCTGGGGGCACCTGGGCACACCTGGCCTTGGCCAGAGCACATCTGGGCACACCTGGATGTGTCAGGGGAGCACCTGGGCACACCTGGGTAGTCCCAGAGCTTACCTGGGACACACCTGGACCCGCCCTGAGCACACCTGGGCGCATCTGGGCACACTCAGGCCTTACCTGGGCTCACCTGTGCTCACCTGAGCACACCTGGGCACCTCGTTGGGCTCACCCAGGCCCTCCCGGCACACCTGGGCCCCTGGGCTCACCTGGGCTCACCCAGGCCCTACCCCGGCACACCTGGGCACACCTGGGCTCACCTGGGCACACTCAGGCCCTACCCGGGCACACCTGGGCACACCTGGGCTCACCTGGGCACACTCAGGCCCTACCCGGGCACACCTGGGCTCACCTGTGCTCACCTGGGCACACCTGGGCTCACCTGGGCTCACCCGGGCACACCTGGGCACACCTGGGCTCACCTGGGCTCACCCGGGCACACTCAGGCCCTACCCGGGCACACCTGGGCTCACCTGTGCTCACCTGGGCACACCTGGGCTCACCTGTGCTCACCTGGGCACACTCAGGCCCTACCCGGGCACACCTGGGCTCACCTGGGCTCACCTGGGCCACTCAGGCCCTACCCGGGCACACCTGGGCTCACCTGGGCTCACCTGGCACACCTGGCTCACCTTGCTCACCTGGGCACTCAGGCCCCCCGGGACACCTGGGCAACCTGGGCTCACCGACACTCAGGCTACCCGGGCACACCTGGGCTCACCTGTGCTCACCGAACCTGGGCCCTGTGCTCACCTGGGCACACTCAGGCCCTACCACACCTGGGCTCACCTGTCACCGGACACCCCCGGGCACACCTGGGCTCACCTGGGCTCACCTGGGCTCACCTGGGCTCTCCTCCCCCCCGCTCTCCCACCCCCCCGTTCCCGCCCCTCCCCCCTCCTTACACCCCCCCCCAGCCCGTGATTAATTAACCCCGACGTTAATGAGGCTTTAATGACCCCTCCCCCCTCCCTCCCCTCCCCCGCGCCATCTGCCGCCCCCGGGGGGGGAGGGGAGGCACGTGCGGGGGGGGAGGGGCGAACCCCGGGGGGGTTTGGGGTCAGTTTGGGGAGATTTGGGTCAATTTGGGGAATTTTGGGGAGATTTTGGGGGGGGCCGGGAATGGGGGGTGGGGGGAGGGGGAATTTTGGGTTAATTTGGGGGATTTTGGGGTTAATTCCGGGGGTCCGGGATTGGGGGGTGGGGGAGGAGGGGGAATTTTAGGGTAAATTTGGGAAATTTTGGGGAGATTTTTGGGGGGTCAGGTGAGGCGGGGGGAGGAGGAATTTTGGGATAATTTGGGGAGATTTGGGATGGGAAAGAAGGGGGATTTTTGGGTTAATTTGGGGAGGGGTTTAGGGGGGTGGGGGGAGTTTGGGTTAATTTGGAGAATTTTGGAGAATTTTGGAGGGATTTTGGGGGGGGTCCGTGGAGCGGGGCAGGAGGGGAATTCGGGAATAATTTGGGGGGTCCGGGGAAGGAGATTTTTGGGGTTAATTTGGGGCATTTCTGGGGTGAGGGGGAGGAGATTTTGGGGCATTTTTTTGTGGGGTTAATTCGGGGGATTTTGGGTCAATTTGGGGCATTTTTTGTGGGGTTAATTCGGGGGATTTTGGGGTCAATTTGGGGCATTTTTTGTGGGGTTAATTCGGGGGATTTTGGGTCAATTTGGGGCATTTTTGGTGGGGTTAATTCGGGGGATTTTGGGGTTACTTTGGAGCATTTTTGTGGGTTAATTCGGAGGATTTTGGGGTCAATTTGGGGTATTTTTGTGGGGTTCATTTGGGGCATTTTTGGGTCAATTTGTGCCGTTTCGGGGAGTTCCCCGCCCCCAGCCCCGGTGTGTGTTGGGGGTGGGGGGGGTTGGGCGCTGCCCCTCCCCCCCCCACGTGCCCCCCCCCTCCCCCCCCGCTAAGCCGGGATCACCTTCATCCCCTCCCCCCCAAATCCCCCCAAATCCCCCTGATAAAGGCGGCAGCGGGGCCGGGCCCGCAGAGGAGCCTTCGTCACCCTCCTCATCCTCACCCTCCTCATCCTCGGGCTCGGCCGCGGCTCCGGAACCTTCCAGTAAGGACCCCCCGGGGGAGCCTTCCTCCCCCTCCCCCTCCTCATCCTCATCCTCCTCGGGCTCTGGAACTTTCTCCGTCTCCTTCCTCACCTCCTCCTCGGGGCCTTCGGCCTCATTGCTGCGTCCGGGATCCTCCTCCTCATCCTCGCGTCTGGGGGTTCGGGATCTTCCTCCTCCTCCTCCCCTCCTCCTGGTTTTGGGGTTCAGGATCTTCTTCAGCCTCGTGGTTCTTCCCATCCGGGACCTTCCTCATCCTCATCCTCATCGCTTGGGTGTGAGATTTTCTTCAGCCTCGCTTCCGGCCGCCTGGGATCTTCCTCCTCCTCCTTTCGGGGGTCCAGGACCTTCCTCATCCTCGTTCCTCGGAGCTCCGGGACCTTCCTCAACCTTCCTCCTCCTCCTCCTCCTCCTCCTCATCCTCCTGCTCCTGCTCCTGCTCCCGGCATCCCGGACCTTCCTCTTCCTCCCCATTCCAGGATCCAGAACCTTCCTCATCCTCCTTCCAGGACCCAAAGCCTTCCTCTTCCCCCAAATTCCGCTACCCAGAACCTTCCTCTTCCTCGCCATTTAAGGATTCAGAATCTTCCTCCTCCTCCTCCTCATTCTGGGACCCAGAACTTTCATTTCCCCTCAATTTCAGGACCCAGAACCTTCCTCATCCTCATTTTGTGACCCAGAACCTTCATTTTCCCCCAAATCCCAGGACCCAAAAATTCCCTTTTCCCCCATTTTCGGTGCCCAACTCCTCTCACCCTTTTCTCTCCCCCAGGCTCTTCCTCCTCCTCCTCCTCCTCCTCCTCCTCTTCCTCCTCCTCCTCCTCCTCCTCATCATCATCATCATTCCAGGACCCAGAACCTTCATTTCCCCTAAATCCCAGGACCCAAAATTTCCCTTTTCCCCCCAATTTCGGTGCCCAACCCCTCTCACCGCTTTTCTCTCTCCCCAGGCTCTTCCTCCTCCTCCTCCTCCTCCTCCTCATTACAGGACCCAGAACCTTCTTCTTCCCCCCCATATTTTGTGACCCAGAACCTTCATTCCCCCTAAATTCCCGGACCCAAAAATTCCCTTTTCCCCCCAATTTCGGTGGCCAACCCCTCTCACTCTTTTCTCTCTCCCCCCAGGCTCTTCCTCCTCCTCCTCCTCTTCCTCCTCCCCCGGGACCCAGAACCTTCATTTCCCCTCCGACAAAATCTTTCCCCAAATTACCAACCTCTGTCACCCTTTTCTCCCCCAGGCTCTTCCTCCTCCTCCTCCTCCTCCTCCTCCTCTCCTCCTCCATTTCAGGACCCAGAACCTTCATTTCCCCAAATCAGACCCAAAATTTTTCCCAGATTTGATACTCAACCCCCTCACCGTTTTTTCCCCATTTTTCGGCCATGGGCAACGCCAAGAGCGGGGCTCTGTCCCGGGAGGTGCTCGAGGACCTCAAGACGAGCACGCGCTACTCCGAGGAGGAGCTCTGCCGCTGGTGGCGCGGGGAACGCACGCGTTTTTGGGGTTACTGGGGCGTTTTTGGGGTTACTGGGGCGTTTTGGGGGTCATTGGGGCGTTTTGGGGTTACTGGGGCGTTTTGGGGGTTCTGGGGGCGTTTTTGGGGTCATTGGGGCGTTTTGGGGGTCATTGGGGCGTTTTTGGGGTTACTGGGGCGTTTTGGGGGTTCTGGGGGCGTTTTGGGGTTATTGGGGCGTTTTGGGGTTATTGGGGCTTTTTGGGGTTATTGGGGCGTTTTTGGGGTTATTGGGGCGTTTTAGGGGTTATTGGGGCCTTTTAGGGGTTATTAGGGCGTTCTTGGGGTTATTGGGGCATTTTGGGGGTTATGAGGGCGTTTTTGGGGTTATTGGGGTTTTTAGGGGTTATTGGGGATTTTTAAAATTTTTTTAAAAATTTTTTAGGTTTTTTTTGGTTTTTTCAGGGATTATTTTGGGTTTTGTGGGGTTGTGTTTCGGGGGTTCCGTTTAGATGTAATGTAATGTAATGTGTATAATGTAATATAATTTAATATAATAATGTAATATAATTTGATGTAAAACAGTATAGAATTAAATAGCAGAATATAATATAGTGTATAGAATAATAAAGTGATATAGTAAATAGATTAAACTTTATATATTTAGTAGAATAAAGTATATAAAGTACGTAGTATAAAATAATATAGTAGAATATAATATAGTGTGTCGAATAATAAAGTGATATAGTAAATAGATTTACACTTTATACACTTAGTAGAATAAAGTATATAAAGCGCGTGGTATAGAATAATTTAGTCCAATAAAGCAATATAGCACAGAATAATAGAGTATCACAAATAGTACGGATAAGACAGTATAACAAATTATATAAATTTACATAACATTTATACAAATAAATTAAATAACAATTAGAAAAAGCGGTTAATTAGCCTTCTAATGAGATGAGTCAGGCGACAGTGACGAGGTTCTGGGCAGTGAGAGTTGGGCAGGTTCGGTTTGGATTTAATATAATGTCATTAACATAGTATAATATAATGTAATAGATAGAATAATAGAGTATAAAATATAGTGCAATAAGTTAATATAGCATAATGTAATATAACATATAGAATAACATGGTGTAGTATGGTAATATAGTACAGTAAGTTAATACAGTGTAGAATAATCCTGTATAATAATTAGTATAAATAATAGAGTAGAATAAATTATATAAATCTAGATTAAAAAATAATAATAGAAGGTAATTAATTACCCTAATAATATACTACTAATAATACAAATTGCGCTAATACTAATAATATACTACTAATAATACGAATGACACTAATACTAATAATATACTACTAATAACGCTAGTACTAATAATATACTGCTAATAATACGAATAACACTAATACTAATAATATACTACCAATA
Organism: Camarhynchus parvulus; assembly: GCF_901933205.1. Lineage (NCBI taxonomy): Eukaryota > Metazoa > Chordata > Aves > Passeriformes > Thraupidae > Camarhynchus > Camarhynchus parvulus. The sequence goes on along the minus strand of NW_022148545.1, from coordinate 100,703 downwards.
ACACTAACATCAATAATACTAATAAATAATAGTAATAATAATAGCAATAATAATAGCAACAACAATATTAATATCATTATTAATAGTAATTATATTAATAGTAATAATACTAATAATACTATTACTAGTAATAGCAATAGTAATAACGATAATAATGATAATGATAATAATGATAATATAATAATAATTGTAGTAGTAGTAATAATGATAATAATGATAATAATGATAATGATAATGATAAAATAATAATAATAATAATAGTAGTAGTAATAATGATAATAATTAGAATAATAATAATGATAGTGATAATAATGATAATGATAAAATAATAATAATAATAATAATAATAATAATAATAATAATAATAATAATTTTTTCTGTTGTTGTGGGTGCAGGTACAGAGCTTCAGCAGTAGTGCCCGAAGGCATCACCCCGCAGTTCGAGATGATATAATGAATGATAACATAATAATAATAATAATAATCAGGACACCAACAGGACGTACGCCGATAACCGAGTACATAATCGCTGACCTCACCTGGTCGCAAAACGCACCTCAAGCTCGAGTGGGCCTTCTCCTGCTAAAACAGGAATAGCGGAGGTCAGCAAGAGCGAGGTGCTGGAGATCATCACGGTGAGAGAATCCAGAATTTGGGGTGAGAAATGTGAGATTTGGGGTTTGGGATGCAGGAACGGCGAGGTCAGCAAGAGCGAGGTGCTGGAGATCATCACGGTGAGAGAATCCAGAATTTGGGGTGAGAAATGTGAGATTTGGGGTTTGAGATGCAGGAACAGGGAGGTCAGCAAGGGCGAGGTGCTGGACATCATCACGGTGAGGTTTGGGGTGAGAAATGGCAGATTTGGGGTTTGGAAAGCAGGAGTGAGGTGCTGGAGATCATCACGGTGAGATTTGGGGTGAGAAATGGCAGATTTGGGGTTTGGGATGCAGGAACGGCGAGGTCAGCAAGGGCGAGGTGCTGGACATCATCACGGTGAGAGAATCCAGAATTTGGGGTGAGAAATGTGAGATTTGGGGTTTGAGATGCAGGAACAGGGAGGTCAGCAAGAGCGAGGTGCTGGAGATCATCACGGTGAGAGAATCCAGAATTTGGGGTGAGAAATGTGAGATTTGGGGTTTGAGATGCAGGAACAGGGAGGTCAGCAAGAGCGAGGTGCTGAGATCATCACGGTGAGAGAATCCAGAATTTGGGGTGAGAAATGTGAGATTTGGGGTTTGAGATGCAGGAACAGGGAGGTCAGCAAGGGCGAGGTGCTGGACATCATCACGGTGAGGTTTGGGGTGAGAAATGGCAGATTTGGGGTTTGGAAAGCAGGAGTGAGGTGCTGGAGATCATCACGGTGAGATTTGGGGTGAGAAATGTGAGATTTGGGGACAGGAAATGTGAGATTTGGGATTTGGAGGTGAGAACATCACGGTGAGAGAATTTGGGGAGAAGAATTGGGTGAGAAATGTGAGATTTGGGGTTGGGATGGGACAGGGAGCAGCAGCGAGGTGCTGGAGATCATCACGGTGAGATTTGGGGTGACAAATGGCAGATTTGGGGTGAGAAATTTGGGGTTTGGGATGCAGGAACAGCGAGGTGCTGGACATCATACGTAGGTTTGGGTGAGAATGGTTTGGGTTGAAGCGGAGTGAGTGCTGGAGATCATCACGGTGAGAGAATCCAGAATTTGGGGTCAGAAACGGCAGATTTGGGAACAGGAAATGTGAGATTTGGGATGCAGGAACAGCAAGGTGGTGGAGATTATCACGGTGAGATTTGGGGTGAGAAATGTGAGATTTGGGGTTTGGGATGCGGACAGGGGTTTCGGGGCGAGATTCTGGGAGATTTGGGGGATATTTTGGGGATATTTGGGGTGAGAAATATTTGGGGTGAAGTTTGGGGATGTTGCTGGGATCGAATTTTGGCGGATGTGTGGGCGGATATTTTCGGGATATTTTGGGGAGAAATGTGAGATTTGGGGTGAGAAATGTGAGATTTGGGGTTTGGAAGCAGGTGTTGCGGAGATCATTTCGGGGAGGTAACGGGTTTGGGGAGAAACGGCAGATTTGGGAACATTTTGGGATATTTTGGGGACGCTCATTTTGAGAGGATATTTGGGTTTGAGGTTTGGTTTTTTGGGGATATTTTGGGATTTGGGGATATTTTGGGGATATTCTGGGATATTTTGGGGATATTTTGGGGATGTTCTGGGGATATTTTGGGGATGTTTTGGGGATATTTTGGGATATTTTGGGATATTTTGGGGATATTTTGGGATATTTTGGGGATGTTTTGGGGATATTTTGGGGATGTTTTGGGGATATTTTGGGATATTTTGGGATGTTTTGGGGATATTTTGGGATATTTTGGGATATTTTGGGGATATTTTGGGGATATTTGGGGATATTTTGTGATATTTTGGGGATGTTTTGGGGATATTTTGGGGACCGCCTCACCCCAGGGGAATTTTGGATCGGGGAGTTCCCTCTGGGATGTGGGGGAGGGGCTCTGCCGCCCCCGCCCCTCCCCCCCCCGTGTCCCCAATTACCGCGGGGTGGGGGAGGGGCGCTAATTGGCTTTGCCCCTCCCCCCCCTCCCGATCCCGGATTTTCCATCTCGGATGGAAAAAACCCCGGGGGGGGGGGGGCGGGGGGAGGGGCGGGGTTAGCCCATCCCCCACGGCCGAGCGGGGCCGGGTTTGGGGTCCCCGGCGCCGATTTTGCGGTCCCCGGTGCGGTTTTTGGGGTCCCGGGTGGTCCCTGATGGGTTTTGGGGTCCCCAGGTAAATTTTGGGGTCTCCAGACTAATTTTGGGATCCCCAGGGCTGTTTTGGGGTCCCTGATGATTTGTGGTGCCATATTTGGGGTCCCCAGGCCATTTTTGGGGTCCCTGACGGTTTTTGGGGTGCCGTTTTTGGGGTTTTGGGGTCCCTGAGTGTTTTTGGTGCCGTTTTGGGGTCCCCAGGCCATTTTTGGGGTCCCTGAGGCTTTTTGGTGCCGTTTTTGGGGTCCCCGATGATTTTTGGTGCCGTTTTCGGGGTCCCCAGGCCATTTTTGGGGTCCCCGATGATTTTTGGTGCCGTTTTCGGGGTCCCCAGGCCATTTTTGGGGTCCCCAGGCCATTTTTGGGGTCCCTGATGATTTGTGGTGTCATTTTTGGGGTCCCCAGGCCATTTTTGGGGTCCCTGATGGTTTTTGGTGCCGTTTTGGGGTCCCCAGGCCATTTTCAAGATGATCCCGGCCGAGGAGCAGAAACTGCTGCCCGAGGACGAGAACAGCCCCCAGAAACGCGCCGACAAGCTCTGGGCCTTCTTCAACAAGGGCGAGAACGGTGCGCGCACAAAAACCCCAAAACCCCACCCCCAAAAACCCGAATCCCCCAAAAACCGGAATCGCCCCAAAAAAACCCGGAATCACCCCCAAAAATAACCAGAATCGCCCCAAAAATACCCGGAATCACCCCAAAAATACCCGAGATCACCCCAAAAATACCCGGAATCACCCCAAAAAACCCGGAATCACCCCAAAAATACGCGGAATCGCCCCAAAAATACCCGAGATCACCCAAAATACCCGAGATACCCAAAACCCCGAATCGCCCCAAAATCCCCGAATCACCAAAAATACCCGAATACCCAACAGACCCAAAATCCCAATCACCAAAAATACCCGAGATCACCCCAAAAAACCCCGAATCACCCAAAAATACCCGAGATCACCCCAAAATACCCGAGATCACCCAAAAATCCCCGGAATCGCCCCAAAAATACCCGAGATCACCCAAAAATACCCGAAATCATCCAAAAAAACCCAAAATCACCCAAAAATACCCGAAATCACCCAAAAATACCCGAGATCACCCAAAAATACCCGAGATCACCCCAAAAATCCCCGGAATCGCCCCAAAAATACCCAAAATCACCCAAAAAATACCCGGAATCACCCCGGAATCCCCGAAATCACGCCAGAAATCCCTGAAATCACCCCGGAATCCCCCCAAAAACCCCAAATTATCCCAGAATGCCCCCAAAAAGCCCCGAAATCACCTTGAATACCCCCAAAACCCCCAGAATTACCCCGGAATCCCTCCAAAAACCCCAAAACCACCCAAAATCACCCCAGAGTCCCCCCAACTCCCCCCAAAACACCGGAATCCTCCCAAAAATCCCCGGAATCCCCCCAGAAACCCAAAATCCCCCCGGAATCCCCAAAATCCCCCCAAAACCCCCAAAATCACCCGGAATCCCCCCAAAACTCCCCGGGACCCCCAAAACCCCCAAACCGCCCCAAATCTCCCCCGAATTCGGGAGCCCAAATCCCAAATCCCGAATTTGGGGCCCCGACCCCAAATCCCCTTTTCCCCCCCTTTTTTGACCCTCCTGACCCAAAATTGCCGTTTTTTGCCCCAAACCCAAAATCGCTGCTTTTTAACCCGAACCCGCCGTTTTTAACCCCAAATCCAAACCTGCCATTTTTAACCCAGAATCACATTTTTAAATCCCAAAATCACAGTTATTAACCCAAAATTGCCATTTTTAACCCCAAATCACCGTTTTTAACCCAGAATTGCCGGGGTTTAACCCAAATTTGACATTTTTAAACCCAAAATTGCCATTTTTAACCCAAAAATCACTGGTTTGTTTCCCCAAAATCGCCATTGTAAAACCCAAAATCGACATTTTTTAACCCAATCCACAAAATCCCATTTTTTAACCCAAAATTGCAGTTTTTAATCCAAAATCACCGTTTTTTGACCCAAAATTGCCATTTTAACCCCAAATCACCATTTTAAAACCCAAAATCACAGTTGTAACGCAAAATTGCCCTTTTTAACCCAAAATCACCGTTTTGTTTCCCCAAAGTCGCCATTTTAAAACCCAAAATCGCTGTTTTTTAACCCAATCCCGAAATCACCGTTTTTTAACCCAAAATTGCCATTTTTTAACCCAATCCACAAATTCCCATTTTTTAACCCAAAATTGCCGTTTTTAACCCCACATCACCATTTTTTAACCCAAAATCACCATTTTAAACACAAAATCCCCGTTTTTCAACCCAATCCCAAAATGACCATTTTTTAACCCAAAATCACCGTTTTTTCCCCCAAAATCACCACTTTAAAACCCAAAATCACCACTTCCCCCCCCAAAATTGCCATTTCAAACCCAAATTCACCGTTTTTCAACCCAAAATCGCCGCTTTAAAACCCAAAATTGCCGTTTTTTAACCCGACCCCGAAATCGCCGTTTTTTGACCCGAACTTTGCGTTTCTGGCCGCAGACAAGATCGCCGAGGCCGAGTTCATCGAGGGCGTGATGAAGAACGACGCCATCATGCGCCTGATCCAGTACGAGCCCAAAAAGTGAAACCCAAAATCCCCGAAAATCCCCCCAGAAAAACCCCAAAATCCCCCAAAAGAATAAAAAATAAAAAATCCCCCAAATCCCCAAAGGCGGGAGGGGGGGGAGGGGCAATAAAGAGAATCCCCCCCGAAATGTGCGGCTGCTTTGGGGGGAAATCGCGGGATTTTGGGGAAAAATGGGATTTTTAGAGAGGGGAAAAAAAGAGGAGTTTTTTTGGGGGAAAAAAGTTGTTTTTTTTTTTTTTTTTAAAAAGCATTTTTAGAGGAATAAAAAGGAGGTTTTTAGGGAAATAAATTGATTTTTTGAGGGTTAAAAAAGGGTTTTACGGGAAAAAAAGGGGTTTGGGGAAGGAACAGTTTGAAAAGTGTAAAAAAAAGAATTTTTGGAGAATAAAAGGTTTTTAGAGGGGAAAAAAGGGGTTTTGGGAAAAGGGTTTTTAGAGGGAAGAAAAGGTTTTTTTGGGAAAAAAAGGGATTTTTAGGGGGGAAAAGAAGGGGAAGTTTTGGGGAAGAAAAGGATTTTCTCAGGGGGTATTTTTGGGCATTTTTGGTGCTTTTTCAAGGTTTTTTGGGTTTTTTCAGGTTTTTTGGGGCGGTTTCAGGGTTTTTCTCGGGGTGGTTTTGGGGTTTTTTTCTGGTTTTTTGGGGGGCATTTTTATGGCTTTTTTTGGGGCGGTTTCAGGTCATTCTCAGGGGTTTTTGGGGCATTTTTTGGGTTTTTCTCGGGGTTTTCTTTTGGGTGGTTTCGGGGTTTTTCTGGGCGTGTTTTTGGGGCATTTTTGGTTTTTTTTTCAGTTTTTATTTTTGGGATTTTTATGAGTGGTTTTGGCGTTTTGCGTTTTTTATTTTTTAAATATTTTTCTCATTTTTTGGGGTTTTTCTTGGGCGGTGTTGGGGAATTTCTCGAGGTTTTTTTGGGGCATTTTTAGGGGTTTTCTCCGGTGGTTTTGGGGTGTTTTTCTGGGTTTTTTCAGGGCATTTTTTTGGGGCCATTTCAGGGTTTTTCGGGGCATTTTTGGGATTTTTCTCGGGTTTTTTGGGGGGCGATTTCAGGGTTTTTCTTGGGGTTTTTCAGGGCGGTTTTGGGTTTTTCTCGGGGTTTTTTTGGGGAGAGTTTTCGGGTTTTTCTTAGGTTTTTTGGAGGCATTTTCAGGGTTTTTGGGGCATTTTTATGGCGTTATTTTTCGGGCGGTTTTGGGGTTTTTCTCGGGGCGTTTTTGGGGCCGTTTCAGGGTTTTTCTCTGCGTTTTTTTGGGGCACTTTCCGGGTTTTTCTCGGTGTTTTTTTTTTTTAGCAGTTCTGGGGTTTTTCTGGGGTATTTTTGGTTCTTTTTTTCTGGGGTATTTTTTGGGGTTTTTTCTCGGGTACTTTTAGGGTTTTTCTCGGGTATTTTGGGGGCTTTTCTCGGGTATTTTTGGGGCCGTTTCAGGTTTTTTCTCGGGTATTTTGGTTTTTTTCTCGGGTGTTTTTGGGTCCATTTCAGGTTTTTTTTCAGGTATTTTTGGGTCAGTTTCGGGTTTTTTTCGCGGGTATTTTTGGGTTTTTTCTCGGGTATTTTTGGTTTTTTTCTTGGGTATTTTTGGGTCCATTTCAGGTTTTTTTCTCGGTTATTTTTGGGGCCGTTTCAGGTTTTTTCTCGGGTATTTTTGGTTTTTTTCTCGGGTATTTTTGGGCCGTTTCAGGTTTTTTCCTCGGGTATTTTTGGGTTTTTTCTCGGGTATTTTTGGATCCGTTTCGGGCTTTTTCTCGGGGTTTTTCCCCATTCCATCACACACACACACACAGAGCGCTGTTTTTGGGGCGGGGGCCGCCCCTGCCCCGTTTATTTGGGGAGGGGGCTCAGTTCTTGTAGCCCCGGCTGGCGCGGCGGCCGCGGGCGCGCTCGAACTTGGGGCCCTTGGAGCGCACGTAGGGCCTGGGGGGAGAAACCGGGGTTAGGAACCCAAAATGGGCCAAAGTCAACCCAAAAATATCCCCCAAATATCCCCCAAAATAGACCCCAAATAGTCCCCAAAATACACCCAAAAATATCCCCCAAATATACCCCAAAATGTCTCCCAAATATATCCCAAAATAAATGCAAAATAACCCCAAAATATCCCCCAAATATCCCCCAAAATAACCCAAAAATATCTCCCCAAAATGTCCCCAAAATATACCCAAAAATATCCCCCCAAAATACCCCCAAATATACCCCAAAATGTCTCCCAAAACAGACCCCAAATAGTCCCCAAAATATACCCAAAAATATCCCCCAAATAGTCCCCAAAATGTCACACAAATATACCCAAAAACATTCCCCAAAATAAACCCAAAATGTCTCCAAAATAAACCCAAAAATATCCCCCAAAATAACCCAAATGTCCCAAAATAAACCCAAAATGTCACCCAGCTATACCCAAAAATATTCCCCCAAAATAAATGCAAAATAACACCAAAATATTGCCCAAATATACCCAAAAATATCCTCCAAAATGGGCCAAAATCAACCCACAATGTCCGCCAAATTTACCCCAAAATATCTGCCAAAATCAACCCAAAATATCTCCCAAATATAGCCAAAAATATCCCCCAAAACGTCCCCCCAAAATATCCCCCAAAATGTCCTCAAAATAAATCCAAAAATACCCCAAATTTTCCCCCAAATGTCCCCAAAATGTCACCCAAACATACCCAAAAATATCCCCCAAATTGTCCCCCAAATTGACACCAAAGTGTCCCCAAAATGCCCCAAATCCGCCCCGAAATCCTCAAATTTGCTCCAAAATCCCGAAATTTCCTCCAAAATCCCCAAAACCCCAATCTGCCCCAAATATCCCCCAAAAAATCCCCCAAAAATCCACCCAAAAATCCCCGAATCCCCCCAAAAAGCCCCAAATCCCCCAAAATCCCCGAATCCCCCCAAAAAGCCCCGAGTCGGCCCGGCCCTCACTTGGTGTGGCTGTGCGGCGTGCCCGGCGCTTTCCCGAAGTGACGGTAAACCTCGCGCGCCTTGCGGGGCCCTGCGGGAAACGGGGGAAAAACGGGGAATTTGGGAAAAACGGAATTGGATTGGATTTGGGGGAAAAAACGGGGAATTTGGGAAAAACGGAATTGGATTGGATTTGGGGGAAAAAACGGGGAATTTGGGGAAAACGGGGAATTTGGGGAAAACGGAATTGGATTGGGGGAAAAACGGAACTGGATTGGATTTGGGGGAAAATGGGGAATTTGGGGAAAAATGGAATTGGATTGGATTTGGGGGAAAAAACGGGGAATTTGGGAAAAAAAAGAATTGGATTTGGGGAGGGAAATGGGGAATTTGGGGAAAAACAGAATTGGATTGGATTTGGGGGAAATGGGGAATTTGGGGAAAAAGCAAAGAATTGGATTTGGGGGGGAAAATGGGGATTTGGGAAAAAACTACAAATTGGATTTGGGGTGAAATGGGGAATTTGGGAAAAACGGAATTGGATTGGATTTGGGGGAAAAAACAGGGAATTTGGGAAAAAGAAAAGAATTGGTTTGGGGGGGGAAATGGGGAATTTGGGGAAAAATGGAATTGGTTTGGATTTGGGGGAAAAAATGGGGAATTTGGGAAAAAAAAGAATTGGATTTGGGGAGGGAAATGGGGAATTTGGGGAAAAACAGAATTGGATTGGATTTGGGGGAAAAAACGGGAATTTGGGGAAAAAAATTGGAATTGGATTTGGGGGGAAATGGGGAATTTGGGGAAAAACGGGGAATTTGGGGAAAACGGAATTGGTTTGGATTTGGGGGAAAAAATGGGGAATTTGGGAAAAAAAAGAATTGGATTTGGGGAGGGAAATGGGGAATTTGGGGAAAAACAGAATTGGTTTGGATTTGGGGGAAAAACGGGGATTTTGGGAAAAAAAGAAAAGAATTGGATTTGGGGGGGAAAAACAGGAATTTTTGGGGAAAAAAGAGAATTGGATTTGGGGGGGGGGAAATGGGGAATTTGGAGATTTTGGGTCAAAAAAAAAGGATTTTAGGGAAAAACACGGGGGATTTGGGGAAAAATGGAATTGGATTGGATTTGAGGTGAAATGGGGAATTTGGGAAAAAAGCAAAGAATTGGATTTGGGGGGGAAAACGGGGATTTGGGAAAAAACTACAAATTGGATTTGGGGGGAAAACAAGGATTTTGGGGAAACCAAAAAAGAGAATTGGATTTGGGGTAAAAACCGGGGATTTTGGGAAAAAAAGAATTGGATTTGGGGGTGAAATACGGAATTTGGGAAATACTACAAATTGGATTTGGGGGAAAAAACAGAGATTTTGGAGAAAAAAGAAAAGAATTGGATTTGGGGGAAAATGGGGAATTTGGAGATTTTGGGTCAAAAAAAAAAAGGATTTTAGGGGAAAACACAGGGGGTTTGGGGAAAAACCAGGGAATTTGGGAGGAGAAAATGGGATTTTGGGGGGAGAAAAGGGATTTTGGGGGGAAAACATGGGATTTTGGGGAAAAAGAGGGATTTAGGGCAAAAAAAAAAGGGATTTGTGGGGAAAAATAGGATTTTTGGGAAAAAATGGGGATTTGGTGGGAAAAGTGGGGATTTTGGGGGGGAAAATGGGATTTTCACGGGGATTTTGGGGGATTTGGGGAGGGGTCCCAGCCCCACCTGAGAGCAGCACGGTGCCCTTGCCCTGGGGGGTTTGATTTTGGGGTGATTTAGGGTGATTTAGGGTTATTTAGGATCAGGGTGATTTTGGGGTTATTTTATGGGATTTTAACGGGGATTTTGGGGTATTTTGGATATCTGGGGAGGGGTCCCGGCCCCACCTGAGAGCAGCACGGTGCCCTTGCCCTGGGGGGTTTGATTTTGGGGTTATTTGGGGTGATTTTGGGGCGATTAGGGATCAGGGCTATTTTGCTGTTATTTTGGGGTATTTTGGGTTATTTTCACGGGGATTTTTGGGATTTTGGGGTATTTGGGGAGGGGTCCCGGCCGCACCTGAGAGCAGCACGGTGCCCTTGCCCTGGGGGGTTTGATTTTGGGGTGATTTAGGGTGATTTGGGGCGATTAGGAATCAGGGTTATTTTGGGTTATTTTAACGGATTTTCACGGGGATTTTTGGGATTTTGGGGTATTTGGGGAGGGGTCCCGGCCCCACCTGAGAGCAGCACGGTGCCCTTGCCCTTGGGCGTGGCCATGGCCAGCTGGTCGAAGGTCAGGATGGAGCCCCCGGCGCGCAGGATCCGCGAGCGAGCGCCGCGGGTGACGCGCAGGGCGCAGACCTGGGGCGGGGACACAGAACGGGCACAAAACAGCCAAAAACACACAGAAATCACACAGAAATCACCCCAAAATCACCCAAAAATCATCCTCCAAACTCACTGACAAACAGCCCAGAAACACACAGAAATCACACCAAAAACCACACAGGAATCACCCCAAAAATCATCCCCAAAAATCAGTCAGAAACAGCCCAGAAACACAAAAAAATCACCCAAAAATCATCCCCTAAATCACACCAAAAACACACAGAAATCACCCAAAAATCATCCCCAAAAATCACTCAGAAACAGCCCAGAAACACAAAAAAATCACCCCAAAAACACACAGAAATCACCCCAAAAACACACAGAAATCACCCCAAAAATCATCCTCCAAACTCACTCACAAACAGCCCAGAAACACACAACAATCACACAGAAGCTGCCCAAAAACCACACCAAAACCACCCAAAAATCATCCCCTAAATCACCCATAATCATCCCCCAAAAACCACACCAAAACCACCCAAAAATTACCCCCAAAATCACCCAAAAATCACACCAAAAACACCCCAAAATCACCCAAAAATCACACCAAAAACACCCCAAAATCACCCAAAAACATCCCCAAAACCACCCCAAAAACATCCCCAAAACCAGCCCAAAAACCACCAGAAAATCACCCAAACCAGCCCCAAAACCACCAGAAAATCACCCAAAACCAGCCCCAAAATCCACCTGAAATCATCCCCAAAACCACCCCAAAAACATCCCCAAACCACCCCAAAAACCACCAGAAAATCACCCAAACCAGCCCCAAAATCCGCCTGAAATCATCCCCAAAACCAGCCCCAAAATCACCCAAAACCGCCCCAAAACCACCAGAAAATCACCCAAACCAGCCCAAAAATCACCCGAAAATCCTCCCCAAACCAGCCCAAAAAACCCCAAACGCCCCCAAACCCTCACTGGGCCTGAATCTCCAAAACCAACCTCACAAAAATCCCCAAAATTCCCAACAAAACTCCCAAACCCTCTTAAAATCCCTAAAATTCCCAGATTTCCCCAGAAACTCCCATAAAACCCCTGGAAATTCCCAGATTTCCCCCGGGATTCGGGATTTGCCCAAACCCGCCGGGATTTGCCCCAAACCTTGAGCTTGGGCACGTCCTGGATGCGAACGTCGTCCGTGACCGTCCCGACCACCACGGCCGTGCGGTCAGCGCGGCCCGGCTTGCGCATCATGCGGATCTGAAAGGGCCCAAAACCGGGGGAAATGCACCCAAAAATACAGTGAGAAAATTGGCAAAAACCCCGGGGAAAAACACCCAAAAATCCCGGGGAAATACACCCAAAAATCAGAGAGGGAATGGCCAAAAATACAGGGAGGGAATTGGCAAAAATCAGTGAGAAAATTGGCAGAAATCTGTAAGAAAACAGCCCAAAAATCCCGGGGAAAATACCCCAAATATCTGTGAGAAAATGCCCCAAAAATACAGGGAGAAAGCAGCCCCGGCTTGCGCATCATGCGGATCTGGGAGCGCCAAAACCGGGGGAAATGCACCCAAAAATACAGTGAGAAAATTGGCAAAAATCCCGGGGAAAATACCCCAAAATCAGAGAGGGAATGGCCAAAAATACAGTGAGAAAATTGGCAAAAATCCTGGGGAAAATAGCCCAAAAATCCTGGGGAAATGCACCCAAAAATCAGTGAGGGAATGGCCAAAAATCAGTGAGAAAATTGGCAAAAATCCTGGGGAAAATATCCCAAAATCAGTGAAAAGATAGCCCAAAAACCAGAGAGAAAACAGCCCAAAATCCCGGGAAAAACACCCAAAATCAGGGGAAAATACCCCAAAAAAACAGCGAGAAAACGCCCCAAAATCCCGGGGGAAAAAAAATCCAAAAATTCAATGAGGAAAAAGCCAAAAATCCCGAGAAAAATCCCAAAAAAAAACCTGTGAGAAACCAACCCCGGGAGGTTTTGGGGCATTTTTGGGGAGATTTTGGGGGAAATTTGGGAATTTTGGGGCTCTCCAGATGGGACAAGGCCCTGACTGATATTTTGGGGTGAACTTGGGGTAAATTAAGGAGATTTTGGGGCTCACCAGGCGGGACAGCGCCAGCAGGGCCGGTTAGATGAGGTTTGAGATTCATTTTGGGGCTATTTCAGGCGATTTTATGTCGGGTTTTTTGGGATTTTGGGGGCTCACCCCTGGCTGATACCCCAGGAAGATTTTGGGGTGAATTTGGGGGATTTTGGGGCTCACCAGGTGGGACAGCGCCAGCGGGGGCTGCTTGGCTGAGATTTGGGGTTCATTTTGGGGCTATTTCGGGCGATTTTATGTCGGTTTTTGGGGGATTTTTGGGGCTCACCCCTGGCTGATAGCTCAGGGAGATTTTGGGGTGAATTTGGGGGATTTTGGGGCTCTCCAGACGGGATAAAGCCAGGGGGGCCTGTTGGATGAGATCCGGGGTTCATTTTGGGGCTATTTCAGGCGATTTTATGACGATTTTTTGGGGATTTTTGGGGCTCACCCCTGGCTGATAGCTCGGGGATATTTTGGGGTGAATTTGGGGGATTTTGGGGCTCACCAGGCGGGACAGCGCCAGCGGGGGCCGGTTGGAGCGGCTCATGAAGAGGCGTTTGAGCACCACGCGGTTGAAGGGAGCGTTGGTGCGGCGGGCCAGGAAGCGGTACAGCTGGAAACGGGGGAAAAACCGGGAGAATGGGAAAAATGGGGGAAAAAATGGGGAAAAAACCGTGAGAATGGGAAAAACGGGGGAAAAAACGGTGAGAATGGGAAAAATGGGGGAAAAAATGGGGAAAAAACGGTGAGAATGGGAAAAATGGGGGAAAAAACCGGGAGAATGGGAAAAACGGGGGAAAAAACCGGGACAATGGGAAAAATGGGGGAAAAACGGTGAGAATGGGAAAAATGGGGGAAAAAATGGGGAAAAACCGGTGAGAATGGGAAAAAATGGGGAAAAAACGGTGAGAATGGGAAAAATGGGGGAAAAAACCGGGAGAATGGGAAAACCGGGGGAAAAAACCGGGAGAATGGGAAAAATGGGGGAAAAAACCGGGAGAATGGGAAAATTGGGGGAAAAACGGTGAGAATGGGAAAAATGGGGGAAAAAATGGGGAAAAACCGGTGAGAATGGGAAAAATGGGGAAAAAACGGTGAGAATGGGAAAAATGGGGGAAAAAACCGGGAGAATGGGAAAAATGGGAAATGGGGAATAACGGGGAAATGGGGAAAAACGGTGAAAATGGGAAAAACCGGGGGGAAATGGGGGAAAAACCGGGGAAAAAATGGGGGAAAATGGGGGGAAAAACTATGAGAATGGGAAAAAAGGGGAAAAAAAGGGGAAAAAAAGGGGAAAAAAAGGGGAAAAAAAGGGGAAAAAAAGGGGAAAAAAAGGGGAAAAAAGGGGGAAAAAAAGGGGAAAAAAGAGGGGAAAAAAGGGAAAAAAAGGAAAAAAAGGGGAAAAAGGGGAAAAAGGGAAAAAAGGGGAAAAAGGGAAAAACACCGGGGGAAAATGGGGAAAAAAACTGGGGAAAAACCAGGGAAAAAGGGGAAAAAAACGGGGGAAAATACCGGGGAAAAATGGGGAAAACCCGGGGTGGGAATGGGGAAAACCGGCGAAACGAACGAGGAAAAAAAACAGGGAAAAAACCGGGGGGAAAACGGGATGGGAACAAGGAAAAAAACCAGGGAAAACCGGGGAAAAACAGGGAAAAAACCGGGGGAAAAAAAGGGAAACACCGGCGAAACGAACGAGGAAAAAACCGGGAAAAAACCGGGGAGGGAATTGGGGAAATCGGGAAAAACCGGGAAGAAGCAACGCAGGGGAATTGGGAACCAACAGGGAAATGGGGAACACCGGGGGAAAACCGAGAGAAATCGGGAAAACCGAGAGAAACCGGAAAGAACCGGAAAAACCAGGGCAAAAGCGGGAAAACGGCGAGAAAAAACCGGGAAAAAAGCGGGGAAATGAGGGAAAATCGGGAAAAACCGGGAATATCGGGAATGACCGGGAGAAAATGGGAAAATCGGGAATAACCGGGAAAATCGGGAATAACCGAGAGAAAATGGGAAGGAAGAGTTTTTTTCTGATAGAAACAGGGAAGAGTCGGGGAAAACCGGGAGAGAACCGAGAAAAAACCGGGGAAAATCGGGAAAACGTGAAAATTTCGGGAAAAATCGGGGGAAATTTGGGATAACGTGAAGAAACCGGGGGAAATCCGGAAAAACCGGGAGAAACCGGGGAAATAGGGGAAAAGCAGAGGAAACCGGGAAAATCGGGGATAACAGGGAGAAACCGGGAAAAAAATCGGGGAAACCGCGAGAAACCGGGAAAAACCGGGAGGGAACCGTGAAAAACCCGGGATAACGGGGGGAAAACCGGGAATACCGGGG
The DNA here is from genome assembly GCF_901933205.1 of Camarhynchus parvulus. Taxonomy (NCBI): domain Eukaryota; kingdom Metazoa; phylum Chordata; class Aves; order Passeriformes; family Thraupidae; genus Camarhynchus; species Camarhynchus parvulus. The sequence goes on along the minus strand of NW_022148545.1, from coordinate 85,695 downwards.
GGGAAAGCGGATAGGAGGGAAGGGAAGCGGCGCAGCTGGAGCAGGGACACCGGGACACAGCGAAGGGAACCGGGAGGGACCCGGAAGAACCGGGACGGACCGGGGTTACCGGGGGTTACCGGCGTTCCCGGGCCCGGCTCCATCCCCGGTTCGATCCCGGCCGCAGCGGGCCCGGCCCGCCTCACCTTGACGAGCAGGCGCAGGTAGATGTCCTGGCTCTTGGGCTCCTTGCGCCGCACCTTGCGGTCCTTGTCGTGGCGGATGTCGATGCCCTGAGGCGACACCGGGCCCGGTCACGGCGGGGCCCGCGCCGGCCATCGCCGCACCCCGCGCCCTCCCGAGCCTGCCCTGGACCCTGCCGAGCCTCCCCGGGCTCTCCTGAGCCCTCCCCGAGCCCTCCCCGAGCCCTCCCGGCCGCGGATGGCGGCGGATTCGGGCGGCGCGGCCGGACCCACCATGGCGGCGGCGCGGGAGAGAGGCGGCGGCGGGAGCGCGCGGGGGGTTATGGGAGGGAACAGCCACTTCCGGTGCGCGCCGGAAGTGCGCGAGGGCCGCTCTGCCCCCCGCACTCGATGGCGCTGGAGGACCGAGCCCGCTGTGACTCCGCCGGATTTTAATGAGCGGCGGTAATTAGCGGGAGGGCAAGGCGGGCGAGCGCGTAGTTAGCGCCGTTAATTAGGGGCCGCGCCGCCGCGTCCTGCGGCAAAACGCGAGGCTTCTCCTGGCAAAGACGAGCTTGCCCTCAACCACTATGGCGGCCGCGGCCCGGCGTTGCCATGGCTACGGCGCTGCCATTGGCTGAGCCCCGCCACCAAGATGGCGCCGCGGCAGCTTCACCCCCGTTGCTCCCAATGGCGGCGCTGCCCTTAACAAAGATGGCGGAGGGTGCGCGGCCTCCCACTGGCTGCGCGCGGCGGGACGGCGGCTCGTGATTGGCTGGGAGGGAGAGGGGCGGGGAAAGCTGCCGGGTCAGGGGTCAAAGGGGGAGAGGGGGACAAATTTGGGGACAGGGGGGACAACGGGGAACCCCAAGGACCCGGATTCGGGGGATTTGGGGATTTTTGGGGCTCCCGAAGGGAATTTGGGGTCCTTTCCCCTTCTCCGTACAATAAAACCCAACCTTGGAGCGACCCCGAGGTTTTGGGGAGGGGTCTGGGGGCCCCTCCCCCCTCCCAGCGCTCCCAGTTGCGGCTCCAATTTTTGGAGTTTTTTTGTTGTTTTTTTAATTTTAATTCTGTACAAAAACCCCTCCCCCACACCCAAAATCCCTCGTGCTGGGGGGAGGGGCGGTAGAGTGGTCAAAGTGCTGGGGGAGGGGCAGAGAGATTTCGGGGAGGGGGGAGGGGCGGCGGGGGCGCCCCTCCCCCCACCCCAGTAACGCTACTGGCCTGAACTGGGAACGGTCACTGGGGAGGGGGGGGAGGGGGAGGGGAGGGGGGGAGACCCCCGGGACCCCCCAAAATTTGTGCTTTGATCCAGCCCGGGGGGGGCTGGGAATAAATAGGGGAGGGGGAGGGGGGGCCCAGGGGAGCCGGGGGGTCCCAAAACTTGGGAATTGGCGGGGGGGGGGCGGCGGGTCCCGGTGCTGGATCCGGGTTCTGGTGCTGGATCCGGGTTCTGGTGCTAGATCCGGGTTCTGGTGCTGGATCCGGGTTCTGGGGTCTGGTTCTGGATCCCAGTGCTGGGTCCCAGTCCTGGATCTCCTCACTGGATCCCGGTTCTGGATCCCGGTTCTGGATTTGGATCCCAGTTCTGCATTTCCTCACTGGATCCTGGTTCTGGATCTCATGACTGGGTTCTGGTGCTGAATCCTGGTTCTGGATCTGGTGCTGGGTTCTGGTTCTGGATCCCAGTGTCCGGTCCCAGTCTCGGACCCCAACTCCGGATCTCATCACTGGACCCCAGCTCTGGATCTAGTGTTGGATCCCGACTCTGGGTCCCATCACTGGGTTCTGGATCTGGATCCCAGTCCTTGATGCAGCACTGGATCCTGGTTCTGGATCCCGTTCTGAACCCCGGTGCTGGATCTTCTCACTGGGTCCCAGTTCTGGATCCTGGTGCTGGGTCCCATCACTGGGTTCTGGATCCCGGTTCTGGATCCCAGCGCCCGATCCCGGGGCTGTGTCTGGGGCTGGATCCCGTTGGCGATCCCGTTGGTGATCCCGAACCATCCCGCGTTCCTGCAGCACCCGGAGCTGTCCCAAACCTCCCCAAACTGTCCCCAAATCCCTGCAGGCTCTCGGTGCAGCCCCAAATCCCTCCTGGGGCAGTCCTGGATCAACCTGGGGCTGTCCTGGATCCCAAACCCGCTCCAGCACTCCCAATCCCAACCCCCAAACCCTGGATCAGTCTGGCTGTGATCACCTGGGGCCATCCCACAACGCGCGGCTCGTCCAGGACGATCCCAAATCCCCCAGGACGATCCCAAACCCCCCAAACCCCCCAAACCCCTCAGATCTGTCCGTGCTGCGCCTCGTGTCTCTGCAGGATGGAGCGGAATCGCTGGGGCTGTCCTGGGTCAGTCCTGGGTCACCTGGGGCCATCCCAAACCGCTCCGGCACGATCCCAAACCCCCCAAACCCCCCGGGACGTCTCAGATCTGTCCGTGCTGCGCCTCGTATCTCTGCAGGATGGCCCTGAAGCGCTGCAGCTCCCGTCGAGCCGCGGCCACCTCGAGGCGCAGCGCGGCGTTCTCGCGCTCCAGGAACGCCGCCCGCACCGAGATCTGGTTCTCCTTGAGGCGCCGCGCGTCCCGCGAGCGCTTGGCGGCCGCGTTGTTCCGCGAGCGGCGGCTCCAGTACTTCTCGTCCTGCGGCGGCAACGGGGGGACAGCGGGGTCAGGGGAGGGACAGGGGGACATTGGGGACACCCAGGGGACAGCGGGGACAGGGGATGGACATGGGGACAGGGGGGATCGGACATTGGGGACACCCAGGGGACGGGCAGGGGGACATTGGGGACACCCAGGGGACAGCGGGCTCAGGGGAGGGACAGGGGACAGGGGATGGACATGGGGACATTGGGGACACCCAGGGGACAGCGGGGACAGGGGATGGACATGGGGACAGGGGAGGGACACGGGGACATTGGGGACACCCAGGGGACAGGGGAGGGACAGGGGGACATTGGGGAGGGACACAGGGACAAGGGATGGACAGGGGGACATTCAGGGGACAGCGGGGTCAGGGGAGGGACAGGGGGACATTGGGGAGGGACATGGGGACATTGGGGAGGGACACGGGGACAAGGGAGGGACACAGGGACATTGGGGACATTCAGAGGACAACGGGGTCAGGGGAGGGACACGGGGACAGGGGATGGACACGGGGAATGGACACACGGACAGGGGAGGGACATGGGGACAGGCAAGAGACACAGGGGATGGACACAGAGATGGGATGGACAGAGGGACAGGGGACAGATACAGGACGGCGGATGGACACAGGGGATGGACATGGGGACAAGGGATGGACACGGGGGATGGACACAGGGACAGGGGATGGACACACAGACAGGGGACAGACACGGGGACAAGGGACGGACACAGGGACAGGGGATGGACAGAGGGACAAGGGATGGACACAGGGACAGGGGAGGGACACGGGGACAAGGGATGGACACGGGGATGGACACAGGGACACATTGGGGACATTCGGGGACATTCAGGGGATGGCGGGGTCAGGGGAGAGTGGGGGGACAGGGGATGGACACAGGGAATGGACACACGGACAGGGGAGGGACATGGGGACAGGCAAGAGACACAGGGGATGGACAGAGGGACAAGGGACAGACACAGGGATCCCCCCCAGGGCACGCCGGAACCCCCACGATGGAACCACAGACCCTTCCCCAGGAATCCCCAAACCTGCGACTCCCCCCCCATTCCACCACCCCAAAATCCCCAAAATCCCCAAAATCCCCCAAACTCCCCCCTCGCCCCCCGCCCCCGGTGCCGTTTCCCCGCGCACCTTCTGCTCGTCGGGCACGTGCACCTTGCGGGCCTTGCGGGCCATGGGCTGCGGCCGCAGCTCCTCCTGCGAGAAGCGGAGCCGCCGCGGGTCCAGCGGGCCCCCCCCGGCACCGGCACCGCCCCCGGGCCCCCCGGGCCCGCCGGGACCGCCCCCGGGCCCGCCGGGACCGCCCCCCGCCGCCTCCGCCTCCGGGGGGGCCCGGGGCCCGGGGCTGGGGGGAGGGCGGGGTTAAGGGCGGCGCCCCTCCCCAATGCCCGGTGACCCCTCCCCCAATGCTCGGTGACCCCTCCCCCAATGCCCGGTGACCCCTCCCATTTCCCATTGCCCCTCCCTCATTTCTCTTTGCCCCCCCTCAATTCCCGTTATCCTCGTCCCCATTTCCCACTGCCCTCCCATTCCCTTTGCCCCCTCCCCAATTCCCATTGCCCCCCCCATTTCCCGTTACCCCCCCATCCCCATTTCCCCCTCCCATTCCCTTTGCCCCCCTCCCCTATTCCCCCTCCCATCCCCGTTACCCCCCCCAATCCCCGTTACCCCCCCCAATCCCCATTGCCCCCCCCATTTACCGGGCGCCCTCTCGGGCTGGGGGCTGCGCGGCGCGGCCGGGGGGGGCGGGGGGCTGGGGGGGGGCAGCCCGTGCTCCCGCAGGAACTCGTCCAGGTCCACGTACTCCAGGTCGGGACCCCCCCCCGGCAGCGGGGCCGGGGGCCGCTCCCACGGCGGGGGGGGCGCGACCCCCAGGAAACCCCCCCGGGAGGCGCCCGGCTCCTCCATCTGGGGGGGCAAAGGGGATTGGGGAGGGGGCAATGGGAGATGGGGGAGGGGGCAATGGGGATGGGGGAGGGGGCAAAGGGGATTGGGGAGGGGGGCAATGGGGATTGGGGGGGGCAATGGGGATTGGGGAGGGGGCAATGGGAATGGGGGAGGGGAAAAGGGGATTGGGGGGGGCAAAGGGGGATTGGGGGGCAATGGGGATTGGGGAGGGGGGCAATGGGGATGGGGGGGGCAATGGGGATGGGGGGGGGGCAATGGGGATTGGGGAGGGGGCAATGGGAATTGGGGGGGGCAATGGGGATTGGGGGGGGGCAAAGGGGATTGGGGGGGGGCAATGGGGATTGGGGGGGCAATGGGGATTGGGGAGGGGGGCAATGGGGATTGGGGAGGGGGCAATGGGGATTGGGGGGGCAATGGGGATGGGGGGGCAATGGGGATTGGGGAGGGGGCAATGGGGAATTGGGGAGGGGGCAATGGGAATGGGGGAGGGGGCAATGGGGATTGGGGGGGGCAATGGGGATTGGGGGGGGGCAATGGGGATTGGGGGGAGGGCAAAGGGAATGGGGGAGGGAAAAGGGGATTGGGGGGGCAAAGGGGATTGGGGGGCAATGGGGATTGGGGAGGGGGCAATGGGGATGGGGAGGGGCAATGGGGATTGGGGGGCAATGGGGATTGGGGGGGGCAATGGGGATGGGGGGGGCAATGGGGATTGGGGAGGGGGCAATGGGGATTGGGGGGGGCAATGGGGATTGGGGGGGGGCAATGGGGATTGGGGGGGCAATGGGGATTGGGGGGGGGGCAATGGGGATTGGGGGGGGGCAATGGGGATTGGGGAGGGGGCAATGGGGATTGGGGGGGGGCAATGGGGAATGGGGGGGGCAATGGGGATGGGGGAGGGGGCAATGGGGATGGGGGGGGGCAATGGGGATGGGGGGGGGGCAATGGGGATTGGGGGGGGCAATGGGGATTGGGGAGGGGGCAGCGGGAATTGGGGGGGCACCGGGAGGGGTCACGGGGGGCGTCAGGACCCCCCAAGAAAAGACTTCCTGAAGCCCCCAATAAACCCTCTAAGATCCCCCCCCAAAATGGCCCAAATTCCGCCCAAAATGCCCCAAAATCCCCTCCCCAAAACCACCCCAAGCACTTCGCCTAAAACGTCCCAAATCCCCCTCAGGAATTCCACCCCAGAATGCCCCAAATTCCGCCCAAAGTGCCCCAAATCCTTCCCCCTAAAAATTCCCCAAACCCCCTTCCCCAAATATCCCAATTCCACCCAAAATGCCCCAAATTCCCCCCCACAAAATATCACAAATCCCCCCCCAACAATGCCCCAAATTCCGCTCAAAATCCCCCAAATCCCTCTGCAAAAATCTCCCGATTTCCTCCCCAAAATGCCCCAAATTCCCCCAAATCCCCCCCCAAAAACATCTCAAATCCTTCCCCCCAAAATTCCCCCGAATCCCCCCCCATCCCCCCCCCGGGGGTCGCCGCCCCCTCCCGAAAATCGCGGCACGTGACCCTCCCACGTGACCCGGGAGGGGGCGGGGCCGGGGTGTGTGGGGGGGAGGGGACGCGGGCGCGCACGTGCGGCGGTCACGTGGGGGGATCCCCCGCCCCCACGTGCGGCTTCACCTCGCGTGACCCCCCCGGGAACGGGGCGGGGGGAGGGGCTCGGGGACACCGGGACGGCCCCGCCCCCTCCATTCCCGGGGTCCCCCCGGTTCCGGTTCGTGTCACCCCCCGGTCCCGGTGTCCCCGGTCCGGTCCCGGTGTTCCCCCCTCCCGCCGGTCCCGGTATTCCCGGGCCCGTTGGTGTCACCGCCCCGGTCCCGGTGTCCTCCCCCTGTCCCCGGTCCAGTCCCGGTGTCCCCCCCTTGTTCCCGGTCTCGGTCCCGGTCCGGTCCGCCTCGCTGCCCCGGTGTCCCCCCCGTCCCCAGTCCCGGTTCGGTCCCGGTCCCGTCCCCACCCGCTCCCCGTGTCCCCCCCGCTATCCCGGTCCCGCTGCCCCTCCGTCATCCCGGTTCCCCGGTCCCGGTCCCAGTGTCCCCCCCGTGCCCCCCCGGTTCGGTCCGGTCTCGGTTCCGTTTCCCACCTGTCCCGGTTCGGTCCCGGTGTCCCCGGTCCGGTCCCGGTCCCGGTGTCCCCCCCGTGCCCCCCCGGTTCGGTCCCGGTGTCCCCGGTTTGGTCGGGGTGTCCCCGGTCTCGGTCCCGGTGTCCCCCCCGTGCCCCCCCGGTTCGGTCCGGTCCCGGTTCCGTTCCCCACCTGTCCCGGTTCCTCCCGGTTCGGTCCCGGTCCGGTCCCGGTTCCTCGGCCCGAGCCCCGCGGGGGGCGCTGCGCCCGTGAGGGGGCGTGGCCTCTGCCGGCCCCGCCCCTCCTGACCGCCAGCCAATCCACGCCTGTTCTCAGTTCCAGCCACGCCCCTGTAAAAAACAAACCCCGCCCCCTCCGCGCACGCTGCGCGCTTCCCATTGGTCGGACCTGGTCTAAGCCACGCCCCCGCGGAGATCAAAGCCACGCCCTCGCACGGAGAGGAAAAAGCTCCGCCCTCTCCGCGCGGTCACGCCCCTGGCGCCCAGCTCAGCCAATGGGCGCGCAGGAGGCGTGGCCGCGGTCAGGCGGCGCAGCCATGCGGGGAGGCGTGGCCTGACCTACATTGGGCCAATAAGGAGGCGCGCGGAGGGCGGGGCCTGACCCAGTTCTGGCCAATGAGGAGAGGGCGGGGCCGGGGGGCGGGGCCGGCAGCACGCGGGGCCGCACGTGCGGGGCGCTCTTAAAGGGGCCGCGCCCTGAAATGGCGGCCAAGGGAGGGGGGGCACCACGAGCGACCCCCCCTCGGCTCCGCGGGGTCCCCCCGCACCCCCAGTGACGTCACAACCCCCCCGACCGTTCCCCAAATTCATCCCCCCTCTGGGTGTGCGCGGGGGGCGTGGCCAGGTCCCTCCCGCGGCTCTGATTGGTCCTGAGTCCCCCGAGCTTCGGCCGCCATCTTTGCTGAGGGCAGGCGCCGCCATCTTGTGCCGCGCCGCCATCTTGGCCATGGAGAGGCGGTGCGGGCGCCATCTTTGGTGAGGGCAAAGCCGCCATTCCCCCCCATCCCCCTCCCGAGGCCGCTCGGGGGTCTCGGATCCCCCCCGGTTTAACCTGTGAGGGGCTGGGGGGGGGTCCCGCCATCTCCGGGACCCTCCGTGAGGGAAGAAAGCGGCGGGAAACCTACCGGGGCCTCCCTCACGTGACCCCCCCCTCGCCGCCACTTCCGCTTCCGCTTCCGGCGGGGGCGGCGCGTCCGGCCCGGCCCGGCCCGGCCCGGCCCGAGCGGGTTCGGGACGGCCCCGGGACCCCCCGCGACCCCCGGGACGGCCAGGGTGAGTGCGGAGCGACGAACGCCCCCTCCCCAACCTCCCGCGTGCCCCCCTCGGGCCTGCGCGACCGCCGGGCTCGCCCTTTGGGCCTGAGGGACCCCCGGGCCCCGCGGGACCCCCGGGCCCCGGCCATGGAGGCGAACGTGAGCGACGAGAGCGGCCCGTTCCAGGCGTACCCCTTCGATTTCCTGGATTTCCTGACGCACCAGCAGCGCCCGGAGCCCCCCGAGCCCTTCGAGCCCCCGCCCAAGGCGCTGCCGCTGCCCCCTCCCCACTTCGAGTTCCCGCCCCCCGCGCCCTTCGAGCGCGGCCCCCTCCCCAAGCACAAAGCGGAGCCTTCCCCGTCCCCCTCCTCCTCATCCTCGCCCCCCGCGCACCCCAAAAAGGCCGAGGGGTCCCTTGGGGGGGGGGGCGCGTCCCTGGGGGGTTCCCCGTTCCCTGCCCCCCCTCTGCCGCCCCCTCCCCAACCTCTATTTGAGGCTGGGGGCGCCTTCCCCTCCCCCCAGTGGGGCATCGTGGACCTGTCCGGCCACCAGCACCTGTTTGGGGGCGGGGCTCTGAAACGCGGCCCCGCCCCCCCCTCCGGGAGCCCCGCCCCCGCCGCAGGGACCGCCCCCGAGGGGAAGGAGGAGCGCAGCTACTTCCGGCGCCTCAAGTACCTGGTGGAGCGGCGCTGGGCGTGTCCCCGCGGCTTCCGGCCGCCCTCGCACCCGGCGCAGGTGGGCGGGGCCGGGGGCGGGGCCGAGGCCGCGGGGGCGCGGCCCTACGAAGTGCCGCGTGCGGCCGCACCTACAGCCACGGCTCCAGCCTGGTGCGGCACCGGCGCTGCCACCGCGAGCCAGGGCGGCGCGCGGGGCGGGCCGCGGTAGACACGCCCGGGCGGGGCGCAGGCGGCGACCAACGGGGTCAGCGCGGCGGGCAACGTCAACGCGGCGGCCAACGGCGTCAACGCGGCGGTCAATGCGGTGGCCAATGTCAACGCAACGGCCAATGGGGTCGCGCGGCGGCCAACGGGGTCAACTCGTTGGCCAACGTCAACGCGGCGGCCAACGGGGTCAACGTGGTGGCCAATGGGTCAACGCAGTGACCAGCGGGGTCAACACGGTGGCCACCACGGTCAACACGGCCAACGGCGTCAACACAACGGCCAATGGGGTCAACACGGTGGCCAACGTCAACTCGGCGCCCAATGGGGTCAATGCGGTGGCCAACATCAACATGGCGGCCAGTGTGGTCAACGTAGCACCTAATGGGGTCAACGCGGCCAACGGAGTGAATGTGGCACCCAACGGGGTCAACGTGGTGGCCAACGTCAGCGCGGCACCCAACGGGGTCAACACGGCGGCCACCGAGGTCAACGCAGCCAACAGAGTCAACGCGGCACCCAACGGGGTCAACACGGTGGCCAACGTCAACGTGGTGGCCAATGGGGTCAACGTGGTGGCCACCAGGGTGACCACGCGACCAACGCAACGTCGCAACGGGTCAACGTGCCACCCAACGGGGTCAACGTGCCACCCAACGGGGTCAACGCCATGGCCACCAGGCTCACCGTGGCCAACGGCGTCAACGTGTTGGCCAACATCAGCGGGCCCAACGCCTTGACCGTGGCGGTCAACGCCGCGTCCAGCGGGGTCGCCCCGGCGCCCGGGGCGTCCCCGGCCATCGCCGCGGTGCCCAACGCCGCTGGTCACGCCCGGGCGTGGCCAACCTGGTGTCGCCGGCGTCTCCGGTAGCGCTGGCCGCGGGGCGTGCCGCGCGCCGGGCGCGGCGCCGCCGCCCGCCGAGGGTCCCTTCCTCGCGCTCGCTGTGCTGGAAGGCCTTCAAGAAGCCGGGCCACCTGGCGCAAGCACCAGATCATCCACACGGGCGAAGCCGTCCGCTTGCCGCCTCGGCCGCGCTTTCAACCGGGCGCGAGAGCCTGACGCGTACGGGCGCATCGCGCACGCTGGGCGGGCGCCGCGCTGGGCGCCGCCCCTGCGCGCCTGTGCGGCAAGGGATGCCTACGCCGCCTGCCTGCTGCGGCACCAGGGCAGCCACGGGCGCGCGCCCGCTTCGCGCTATCGCCAAGGGCGCTCGGCGGCAAGGCCTACGCCCGCGCCCCAGAGCCTGCTGCGGCACTGCCGCCGCACGCGCCGGCGCCGAAGCGCGCGCAGACCCCGCAGGAGCGGCGGCGCTGGGCGCCAAGCGGGGCGGAGCTGGGTGCCAGGGTGTGGGCGCCGCTGGGCGGCGCGAGACGCTGCGCGGCACGAGCGCGCATCCACATACTGGCGCAAGCCGCAGGGCGGCGCGGGAGCGGTAACGCCCTCGCGGAAGTCCTTTCCACCTGCGCCTGCGCAACGCTGCGTTGCACACGCAGCGGCCCTACGCTGCGCCATACAAGCGCTGCGCGTAAGGCCTTCGCTAACCCGGCCGAGCGTCGGCTTGCAGCGCGCGGGGGCAGCGGCGCCCCGCCATGCGCGGGCAGAAGCGCCGCCCAGGCGGCCAGCCGGGCGGCGCTGCCGAAGCGCCCTGCGGCGGGAGGGTTTGCTTCTGGAGACCTGGTGCAGCGCCTGGCGCCGCGCGCCGCCGCCCCCAGCCCGGAAGCCCGGCGGGAAACCGCCGGCGCCGCTGGGGCGACGCCCGGGCGGCGTGGCGCTTCCTCCGCGTGCTGGCAGCGGTGGCCGCACTTCGCGGCGCGGGGCCGGCGCGGCGCGCGCTGCACGGCGCCGCCTTGCCTGGCGCCGGCGCCCGGCGCCTGCCAGCGGCGGCCGCGCGCTACGAAGCGTTGCGTACCCGGCGGGCGGCACCCCTTCTTTCCTTCCTTTCCTTTCTTTTTTTTTTTTTTTTTTTTTTTCTTCTTTCGTGCGGCGGCCAGCGCCGCGTCGCGCCTGCGCGGCGGCCGCCCTGCTGCGCGGCGCGCTGGTGGCGGCAACGGCGCTACTGCCCGCGCCCAAACCCCCGGCCCGGCCGCGCGCTGCCGGGCCTAAGGCCGCCCTCCCGCGCGCCCTAGCCGGGCGGCGCGGCGCCCGCTCCCGCCGCGCAAACAAAGCGAGGCGCCGCGCGCGGCCCGCCATGCCGCGGGGCCGGCCCGCGCTTGCCGCACCTGCGGGCAGCGCTTCCGCTTCCGCGGAACCTGCTGGAGGCACCGGCGGCGCCACACTGGCGGCAGGCGTACGCTGCGAGAGCTGCGGCAAGCGCTTCTTCTACCTGCGGCTGCTGCGCGGCACCTGCGCGGGCACGGAGCGGCGCCGGCCCGCCCGCCCGCCGCGCGCCAACGGGGCCCGCGGGGGCGGGCGAGGGGCGGGGCCCGGGGGGCGGGGCCGTGAGGGCGGGGCCGGCGGGGCGGGGCCGGTGGGGGTTGGGAGGGGCGCGGGTCGGAAATGGGGCGTCGTGGTCAGGAATGGGTCAGTCTGGGCAGAAATGGCCCCAAGATGGCTCATCCAGGCCTGAAATGGGTAATTCTACTCAAAAATGGGTCATTCTGGACAGAAATGGGTCAGTCTGGGCAGAAATGGGTCAGTCTGGGCAGAAATGGGTCAGTCTGGGCAGAAATGGCCCCAAGATGGCTCGTCCTGGCCTCACATGGGTAATTGTACTCAAAAATGGGTCATTCTGGTCAAAAACGGCCCATCCTGCACAGAAATGGGTCAGTCTGGACAGAAACGGGACATTCTGGTCAAAAATGGATGGTCCTGGTCAAAATGGGGCATCCTGGTCAAAAATGGGTCATTCTGGTTTGAAAACGGGTCATCCTGACAGAAAATGGCCCAAACCAGCCCCAAATGAGTCATCCTGGTCAGAAATGGCCCCAAATGGGTGATTCCACTCAAGAATGGGTAATTCCGGTCAAAAATGGCCCAAATGGGCCCAAAAATGGCCCAAATCAGCCCAGCGTGGAGTGGCCAGGCCGGGACGCCGAGCCCGGGGTGTCCGTGCTGATGGACAGATGGACAGATGGACAGATGGACACCGGGGCTGATGGACAGATGCACACCTGGACAGATGGACACTGGGTGAGACATGACAGATGGACACTGATGGACAGATGGACACCGCACCTGGATGGACAGCTGGGTGATGGACATTCGGACAGATGGACACTTCTGCTGATGGACAGATGCACACCCGGGCAGATTGACAGCTGGGTGATGGACAGATGGACAGCTGGGCCGATGCACACCCGGGCTGATGGACAGATGCACACCTGGGTGATGGACATTCGGACAGACGGACACCCGGGCACGGCCCCGCCCCCGGCCGGACCCTCGCGACCCCGCCCCGCCCCCCCAGTGTCGCAGCCCCTCCCCCACCCCGGGATGGGGGCCGTGGGATGGGGGAGGGGCGGGGGAGGGGCGGGCCGGGGGAGGGGCCGCGGCCGCGCTGTACGGGGGGGCGGGGCCAGAAGGAACCGGAATAAACCCCCAGGAATGGGGAAAAACCCGAAGGGATTGGGAAAAAACGGAGTCAGGTGGGGAAAAACCAAAAAAATAAAATCGGGGGGATCCCGATAAATTGGGAAAAACGGAAAAAAATGGGAATAAAGCAGGGCGGGTGGGGGAGGGGCGTTGGTGGGGTTGGGGGTTGGGTGAAGGGTCAGTGATTGATCAGTGATTGGTCAGTGATTGGTCAGTGATTGGTCAGTATTGGTCAGTCATTGATCAGTGATTGGTCAGTTATTGGTCAGTCATTGATCAGTTATTGGTCAATTATTGATCAGTTATTGATCAGTTATTGGTCAATTATTGATCAGTGATTGGTCAGTTATTGGTCAGTCATTGATCAGTTATTGGTCAGTTATTGATCGGTCATTGATCAGTTATTGGTCAGTGGATCAGCTGCCTGTTGGGTCACTTGGGGTCACTGGGTCACTCCCAGGGGTCATCCCGGGGTCACCTGGGTGGGGGTGGGGCTGACGTCCCCTGTGGCCCCTCCCCCACGGCAGGGCACACGGGAGAAACGACAAAAACCCCGAATGTTCAATAATTGCAAAACATTCAATAATAACAAAACATTCAATAATAACAAAACATTCAATAATTACAGAACACTCAATAATTACAGAACACTCAATAATTACAAAGCATTTAATAATTACAAAGCATTCGATAATTACCAAGCATTTAATACTTACAAGGCATTTAATAATTACAAAGCATTTGATAATTGCAAAACGTTTAATAATGCGTCCCCAAGGTGTCCCCAGGTTTAGGACACGTCCCCGAGGTGTCCCCGAGGTGTCCCCAGGTTTAGGACATGTCCTCATGATGTCCCTGTGGTGTCCCCAAGGTGTCCCCAAGCTCAGGTCACATCCCCACGATGTCCCCTCGCTGTCCTCGGGCGTTTCCCTCGGCGCTGCCACCGCGGCCACCGCGGCGTCCCCACCCGTGCTGCTGGCCCAGCTCAGCAGGGTGGCCCGGCTCTCCATGGTGGTGGTGGCCCAGATGTCCATGGTGGTCCTGCTGGCCACGCTAGCCCAGCTCTCCATGGTGGTGACCCACATCTCCATGGTGGTGGCCCGGCTGATCACGTTGGTCCTGCTGGCCACGCTGACCCGGCCCATCGTGGTGGTGGCCCAAATCTCCACAGTGGTGGCCCAGCTCTCCATGGCGGTGATCCACATCTCCATGGTGGTGGCCCAGCTCTCCATGGTGATCACGTTGGTCCTGCTGGCCACGCTGGCCCGCATCTCCATGACGGTGACCCAGCTCTCCATGGTGGTGGCCCACATGTCCATGTTGGTCCTGCTGGCCACGCTAGCCCAGCTCTCCATGACAGTGACCCGCATCTCCATGGTGGTGGCCCAGTCTCTCGCGTGCTGGCGCCCTCCCTGCCTACCCGCTGGCCCTGCGTCGTCGCGCTCCCGCTGTCCCGTGTCGTGTCCGTGTTCTGTCCTGTGTCGTCCGTGTGTCTGTCTTCCCGTGTCCGTGTCGTCTGTCCGTGTCGTGTCTGTCTGTCCATCTGTCTGTCTGTCCTGTCCCTGTCCATGTCCGCCCTGTCCCTGTCCGTCCCCGTGTCCGTCTGTCGTGTCTGTGTCCCTGTCCATCCCCCATCCTCCCGTGTGTCTGTCCATGTCCGTGTGTCTGTCCCTGTCCATCCGTGTCCGTGTGTCTGTCCGTGTCCGTAGTCTGTCCGTAGGTCGTCCTGTCCATCCGTCTGTCCCTGTCTGTGTCTGTTTGTCCATTTCTGTCCCTGTCTTCCGTCCCCTGTCCTCTGTCCGTGTCCGTGTGTCTGTCCGTGTGTCTGTCCCTGTCCATCCCCGTGTCCGTGTGTCTGTCCCTGTCTGTGTCTGTGTGTTTGTCCATGTGTCTGTCCGGTGTGTCCATCCCGTGTCCGGTCGTGTCGTGTGTCTGTCCCTTCTGTCCATGTCCCTTATGCGTATGTCGTCTGTCCATCCCTGTGTCCGTGTTTCGCGTTCCGTGTTCGTCCGTGATCCGCGTGCCGTTCCAGGTGCGAGGCCCGTTTGAAGCTCTCCCGCGAGGCGCGGCACACGCGGCCCAGCTCCGTGCGCCGTCCGGCCGCAGGTAGGACAGGTAGGCGAAGCCCCGCCCACAGTCCGGGCAGCGGAACCGCCCGGGGGCGGGGCCGGGGGCGGGGCCGGGGGCGGGGCCCAGCAGGACGGTGTAGGGCAGGCCCTGGCTGTCAATCAACAGGAAACGCCCAACCCCCGCGGGGGGGGAGGGGCAGGGGGCGGGGCCTAGGGGGCTGCGGGGAGAGAAAGGGGGAGGGGCGGTCAGGGGGGTGGGGGAGGGGCTGGGGGGGGTTCCAGGGGTGGGGGAGGGGCGATTTTGGGGCTCCCAGGGGGGCGGGGGCGGGTCCGGGAACGCCCGGGATGGGGGAGGGGTCCCGGGGTGGGGGGAGGGGTCCCGAGATGGGGGGAGGGGTCCCAGGGGGGCTTCCAGGATGGGGGGAGGGGTCCCGGGGTGGGGGAGGGGTCCCGGGATGGGGGAGGGGGGTGGGGGGGGTCCCGGGGCTCCCGATTCAGGCCCGGGGGGTCCCCGCCGCCCCCGCCCCTCCCCCCCCGTACCTGGCGCTGCCGCCGCCCCCCCTGGGGCCCCTCATGGGGGTGGGTGGGGGAGGGGCGGGGAGGGGGCTCCGAGCGGCTCCGGTGGGGGCGGGGCGAGCGGGGGGAGGGGGAGGGGCGGTGCCGCCGCGATCGGGTCCGGCGGGAAACGCGGCCCCGGCAAAGGGGGTTCCGCCCGAGAGCCCCAAAAACCAGAGCGGGAGCCCCGAAATAACCCAAAATAACCCAAAATAACCCCCAAAAACTCCCAAAAACCCCAAAAAACCTCCCGGGACCCCCCCAAAAAACCCCAAAATCTCCAAAACATCGAGGAACCCCCCCAAAAAAAACCAAAAAACTCCCGGGACCCCCAAAAATTCAGGTTACGGCCCCTCCCCCCAGCTGGGTTTCGAGAGCGACGAAAAATCCCCAAAAAAAGGAAAAAAAGGGAAAAAAACCCCAAAACCGCTGAATTAAAAAAAGGGGAAAAAAGGGGGAAAGAGGAAAAAAGGGGGAAAAACAGGAAAAAATGGGGAGAAAATGCAGAAAAGAGGAAAAAAAGGAAGTAAGAGGAAAAAAAAGAGAAAAAAAAAAGGAAAAAGAGGAAATAAATGGAAATAAAGGGACGGCAGCTCCAAGGCCGGGGGTTTTGTGCCTTTTTTGGGTCGGGGTCCGCAGGGTTTGGGGGAGCCCCGAATTTGGGGCGTCTGGGGGGGGCAGCGACGCCTCGGGGGGCGGCTCTGCCCCAAAATTCCCCAAAATCCCCAATTTCCCCCGGTTTTTACCCAAAAATCCCCATTTTTCCCCATTTTTCCCCATTTTTCCCACATTTTTTCCTCTTTCCCATATTTCATTTCCCATTTCCCCCGGGTTTATTCTCATTTCCCCAGTTTTGTTTTTCCCATTTCCCCGGTTTTGTCCCATTTCACTCGGTGTTTTTCCCGGTTTTTCCCATTTTCTCGGGTTTTTCCCCATTTTCCCCGTTTTTTCCCCATTTTCTCGGTTTTTTCCCCATTTTCCCGTTTTTTCCCCATTTTCTCGGTTTTTTCCCATTTTCTCGGTTTTTTCCCATTTTCTCGGTTTTTTCCCATTTTCCCGTTTTTTCCCCATTTTCTCGGTTTTTTCCCATTTTCTCGGTTTTTTCCCCCATTTCCCTCACTCTGCAGCACCAGCGGGGCCGGGTGGCCTCGCCCGTTCTCCTCCCAAAAACCCCAAAATCCCAAATTTCCCCGATTTCCCCCAATTCTCCCGCCGTACCTCCCAACATCCCCAAATCCCGAATTTTCCCATTTCCCCCCAATTTTCCCCATTTTCCCGCTTTCCCGCAGTCTGGGTTTCGCTCTGCCGTGTCCCCAATGTCCCCACCATCCCGATTTTCCCAATTTTCCCCGTTTTTCCTGATTTTCCACGATTTTTCCCCAATTTTTTCCTGATTTTTTTCCCAATTTTCCCTCATTCCGGGAAAATCCCTAAAACCAGGGGGATTCCCAAATCCTCCCCAAATCCCCCCAGACCCCCCGGGCTCACTCCGGGGTCCCCTCGGGGGAATTTTGAGGCAAAAACCGAAAAAAAAGGGGAAAAAAAAAATATCCCCCTGCAAACGGAAATCTCGCGAGATTTGAACTCCACGCGAGAACTCCCGCGGCCGCGAGGGCGCGCGCTCGCCGCTCCCGTTTCCCGCCAAAATCAACCCTGAGGGAAAGGGGCGGGGCCAGCGCGGAAAGGGGCGGGGCACACACAGAAAGAGGCGGGGCCAACCGGAGGGGGCGGGGCGCATAGAGAAAGAGGCGGGGCCGCAACGGAGGGGGCGGGGCCAACCGGAGGGCCTGGTTTACCGGGGGCGGCCGCCGGAAGTTGAGCGGGCCCGGGGGAGGTGACGTAGGGGAGCGGAGGGGTCCGAACAGGGACGGGAAGGGGCGGAAAGTGACGGAAAGCGCCCGGAACGGCGGCGAGAAGCGGCGAACGGGAACGGGAGAGAACCGGAACGGCGGCCGGAAACGGAAAGCGCCGAGCGCGGCTGGAAAGCGCCGAACGGAGGCGGAAATTGGCGGAAACACCCGAGCAGTGACGGAAATCAGCGAGCATCGGCGGAAAAACCCGAGCAGCGCCGGAAAGGCCCGAAGCGGCGGCGGAAAGCGCCGAGCGCGGCCCGAGCGGCGCCGGAAGTGGCCGAGCGCGGCCGGAAGTGGCCGAGCGCAGCCGAGCGCGGACGGAGCCGCCGCGGCCTGAGCGCGGCCCGGCAGAGGAGCGGGAGGCGGCAGCGGCAGCGGCCCCGAGGCACCGGCAGCGCTCGGCCAGGGCTCGGCCAGCGCCGCCATGTCCGACTTCGACGAGTTCGAGCGGCAGCTGAACGAGAACAAACAAGGTACCGGCCCCGCCCCCCGCGCCTCACGGGGCGACCCCGGTGTGAGGGGAGGGGGGGGAGGGGGCGCTGCCCTCAGGGACAGGCCACGCCCCCCGCCCCTCCCCCACCGCGTGGTCGCCTTTGGGACCCCCCTCAATTTGGGGTCCCCCCTCATTGGGAGCCCCCCCCAATTGGGGTCCCCCCTTTTATTGATCCTCTCCTCAGTTTTGAGGTTCCCCCAATTTTGGGGTTTTTAATCCCCCTCAATTTTGGGGTTCCCCTTCGCGACCCCCCCCTCAATTTGGGGTCCCCCCCTCAATTTGGGGTCCCCCCCCTCAATTTGGGGTCCCCCCCTCAATTTGGGGTCCCCCCCCGGTTTTGATCCCACCCGATTTGGGGTCTCTCCGGGTTTGGGGTTTTTGGCCCTCCCCAGTTTCGGGGTCCCGCTTTGTGACCCCGCCCCCTCAATTCGGGCTCCGCCCCTTTTGGATTCCCCCCCTCCCCCCTTGATTGGGGTCCCCCCCATTTTGAGGTTAATTTGGGGTTAATTTGGGGGGAATTTGGGGCAGTTTTGGGGGGAATTTGGGGTTAATTTGGGGGGAATTCGGGGTTATTTTTTGGGGGGAATTTGGGGTTATTTTTTGGGGGGAATTTGGGGGGAATTTGGGGTTATTTTTTGGGGGGAATTTGGGGTTATTTTTTGGGGTTAATTTGGGGGGAATTTGGGGTTAATTTGGGGGGCAATTCGGGTTTATTTTTCGGGGTACTCGGGGCTGTTTTGGGGGATTTCAGTGTTATTTTTTGGGGGGAATTTGGGGGGAATTTGGGGTTATTTTGGGGGGAATTTGGGGTTAATTTGGGGGGAATTTGGGGTTATTTTTTGGGGGGAATTTGGGGTTATTTTTTGGGGAGAGTTTTGGGTTATTTTGGGGGGATTTTGGGGGGATTTTAGGGTTATTTGGGGGCTTTTTTTGTATATTTTCAGTTTATTTTCATTTTTTGGATGTCTTTTTAGGTTTTTTTTTTTTTTTAATTTTTTAACCCCTTTTTCCCCATTTCCAGAGTGGGACAAGCAGAACCGAGCACTCCGGGCTGATTTCAGGACTCTGGCTTTGATTTTTTTTTTTTTTTTTTCCGTTTTTTTTATCTTTTCACCTTTTTATAAACTTTGCAGGATATTTAAATTCCTTTTTTGTCATTTTTGAATTTTTTTAACTCTTCTTTCGTCATTTTCCAGAACTTGACAAGGGGAACCGGGTACTCTGGGCTGATTTCAGGACTCTGATTTTGATTTTTTTCTTGAATTTTTTTGGGGTGTTTTTTTTAATCTTTTCACCTTTTTCACCTTTTTACAAACTTTACGGGATATTTAAATTCCTTTTTTGCCATTTTTACAATTTTTTTAACCCTTTTTTCCTTGTTTCCAGAGCGGGACAAGGAGAACCGAGCACTCTGGGCTGATTTCAGAACTCTGGTTTTGATTTTTTTCCTGAATTTTTTGGGGTGTTTTTTTTAATCTTTTCACCTTTTTACAAACTTTGCAGGATATTGAAATTCCTTTTTACCATTTTTGAATTTTTTAACCCTTTTCCCCCGTTTCCAGAGCGGGACAAGGAGAACCGGCACCGCAAGCGCTCGCACAGCCGCTCCCGCAGCCGCGACCGCAAACAGCGCAGCCGCTCCCGGGAGAGGAGGAACCGCGACCAACGGAGCGTGAGCAGGGACCGGCGGCGCCGCAGGTGAGGGACACACCTGGGACACACCTGGATACACCTTGGGACACACCTGGGACACACCTGGGACACACCTGGGACACACCTGGGGCATGGGGACACACTGGGGACACATTGGGGACACACTGGGGACAGCCACGGGTGGGGACACATGGGGTCAGTGCAGCCGCTCCCGGGAGAGGCGGAACTGCGACCAACGCAGTGTCAGCAGGGACCGGCGGCGCCGCAGGTACTGCCACACACCTGGGGACATGGATACACCTTGGGGACACAGCTGGGACACACCTTGGGCATGGGGACACACTGGGGACACACTGGGGACACACTGGGGTCAGTGGGCACACGCCTGGGGAGGGGACACACTGGGGACACAGCCACAACCGGGGTCAGGTGAGGGACACACCTGGGACACACCTGGGACACACCTGGGACACACCTGGGACATGGGGACAAACTGGGGACACATTGGGGACACACTGGGGTCAGTGGGCACACACCTGGGACACACCTGGGACACACCTGGGGACATGGACACACCTTGGGGACACACCTGGGACACACCTGGGGACATGGATACACCTTGGGGACACACCTGGGACAGCCTGGGTACACACCCAGGGCAGTGGGGACACACCCGGGGCAATGTGGACACACCTGGGGACATGGGGACACACCTGCGACACACCTCGGAGATGGATACACCTTGGGGACACACGTGGGCCATGGGGCAGTGGGAGACACCTGGGGACACGCTGGGGACAGCCTGGGGCAGTGGGGACACACCTGGGGACACACCCGGGGCAATGGGACACACCTGGGACACACCTGGGGACGTGGGGACACGCCTGGGGACACACCTGGGACAGCCTGGGACACACCTGGGGAGCATTGGGGACACAGCTGGGCACAGCTGCTCCAGGGAGAGGAGGAACCACGAGCAGCAGGTACAGTGACACACCTTGGGGACACCTTGGGGACAGCTTGGGGACACACGGTGTACACCTTGACAGTGGGGACAGGTCTGGGACAGTGGGGACACCTTGGGGACACCTTGGGGACACACGGGGGACACACCTGGGACACACCTGGGACACTGGGACACCTTGGGACACCTGGGACCACCTGGGCACTGCAGTGGGCCTGCAGGGACTGCCGGTGCTGCAGGTACTGGGGGGGACGTTGGGGACACCACGGGGACACATTGGGGGTGTTGGGGACACACTGAGGACACCTTGGGGACAATTAGGGTTTTGGGGACATTGGGGGCACATTGGGGACACTTTGGGGTGTCCTGGGGACACCTTGGGGACACTTTGGGGACATTGGGGACACTCTGAGGACATTGAAAGCATCCTGGGGACATTGGGGACACTCTGGGGACATTGGGGACAATTAGGAAATTGGGGACACTTTGGGGACACTGGGGACACTTTGGGGACACCTTGGGGTGTCCTGGGGACACTTGATTGGTTGGTGGGACACTTGGGGTAATTGGGGACATAGAATTGGGTGGAATTGGGGCACCTGGGACACCTGGGGAGGGGGCACTTTGGGGACACCCGGGGGCTCGCCCCTTGGGTGCTTTGGGGATTGGGAGCTGGGGAGGATTTTGGGTTGGCTGCTTCCCCAGGCGTCTCGGACCCGGTGGGCTTGGTGGGGGTTTGGGGGATTTTGGGGCATTTTTGGGTTTTTTTGGGGGGTTTGGGGGCATTTTTGGGAGATTTTTTTTGGGAGATTTTTTGGGGGATTCTCAAGGGTTTTTTGGGTTTTTTTGGGGGGAGTTTTGGGGGATTCTCAAGGGTTTTTTGGGGGGATTTTGGGGGGAGTTTGGGGGTTTTTGGGGGGATTTTGGGGGTTTTTTTGAGGGTTTTTTGGGGGGTGTTTGGAGTGGTTTTTAGGGGTGTTTTGGTTGTTTTTGGGGGTGTTTTCTGGCGTGTTTTTGGGGGATTTTTGGGGTGATTTTTGGGATGGTGTTTGGGGTGTTTTTGCTTTTTTTTTTGGGGTGTTTTTTGGGGTGGCTTTTGGGGTTTTTTGGGGTGTTTTGGGGAGGTTTTTGGGGTGGTTTTGGGGTGTTTTTTTGGTATGTTTCTGGGGTGTTTTTGGTGGTTTGGGGTGTTTTTTTGGGGTGTTTTTGGGGTGTTTTGGGGAGGTTTTTGGGTGGTTTTTGGGGTGTTTTTGGGGTGGTTTTTGGGGGATTTTGGGGTATTTTTGGTGTTTTTGGGGTGATTTTTGGTGTGTTTCTGGGATGCTTTTGGTGTGTTTCTGGGATGGTTTTGGGGTGTTTTTTTGGGGTGTTTTTGGGGTGATTTTTGGTGTTTTTTTGGGGTGTTTTTGGGGTGTTTTTGGGGTTTTTTGGGGTGGTTTTTGGTGTGTTTCTGGGATGCTTTTGGTGTGTTTCTGGGATGGTTTTGGGGTGTTTTTTTGGGGTGATTTTTGGTGTTTTTTTGGGGTGTTTTTGGGGTGTTTTGGGGCTGGGGCGTGCAGCCCCCTCCCCAACCCCCCCGTGCCCCCCCAGCCGCTCCCCCCGGCACGAGAAGAAGAAGAAAATCCGGAAATATTGGGACGTGCCCCCCCCCGGCTTCGAGCACATCACCCCCATGCAGTACAAGGCCATGCAGGGTGAGAGACCCCCCCCAAATCCACCCGGGAACCCCCCCAGACCCCCGGGGACCCCCAGACCCACAGGGACCCCCCCAAACCCCCCCGTGACTCTTCTAGAGACCCCAAACCCCCCCAGGACCCCCCCCCAATCCCCCAAACAGCCCCATGACCCATCCTACAGACCCCAAACAACCCCAAACCCCCCATAACCCGTCCCAGTGACCCCAAACCCCCTCAGGACCCTTCCTAGAGACCCCAAACTGCCCCAAAGCCCGCCTGGGCCCCCAAACCCCCTCAGGACCCCCCAAACCCCCCCATAACCCCCCAAACAGCCCCAAACCCATCCTACAGACCCCAAAGCCCCCCAGAACACCCCAAACCCCCCGAGCCCCCAAACGCCCCAAACGCCCCAACCTCCCAAAGCCCCCAAACCCCCCCCCCCCCCCAATCCCCCAAACAGCCCCATAATCCATCCCACAGACCCCAAAAACCCCCAAACACCACATAACCCGCCCAACAACCCCAAATCCCCCCAAACAGCCCCACTACACATCCCAAACACCTCAAACCCCCCCAGGACACCCCAAATACCCCCAACAGCCCCCCCATAACCCCCAAACAGCCCCATAACCTGTCCTAGAGACCCCAAACTGCCCCAAACAGCCCCATAACGCATCCCAGAGACCCCAAAACCCCCCAGGACCCCCCCAAATCCCCCCAAATGGCCCCATAACCCATCCTAGAGACCCCAAACCCCCCAGGACACCCCAAATACCCCCAAACAGCCCCATAACCCATCCTACAGACCCCAAACCCCCCAGGACACCCCAAAACGGCCCCATAACCCATCCTACAGACCCCAAACCCCCTCAGGACCCCCCAAACACCCATACGCCTAGAGACCCCAAACTCCCCCATACAGCCCCATCCCAGTGACCCCACAGGACACCCCAAAACACGCCCCAAACCCCCCCAAACAGCCCCATAACCCATCCCAGTATCCCCCAAACCCCCAAACCCACCTACAGACCCCCAAACCCCCCAAACCCCCATAACACATCCCAGTGACCCCAAACCCCCCATAACCCCTCCCAGTGCCCCCAAACCCCCCATAACCCCCGTTTCCCCCAGCCGCGGGTCAGATCCCGGCCACGGCGCTGCTGCCCACCATGACCCCGGACGGTTTGGCCGTCACCCCCACGCCGGTGCCCGTGGTCGGCAGCCAAATGACGCGGCAGGCGCGGCGCCTCTACGTGGGCAACATCCCCTTCGGCATCACCGAGGTGATTCGGGGGAAATTGGGGTTATTTCTGGGGTATTTTGGGGTTATTTGTGGCGCCTCTACGTGGGCAACATCCCCTTCGGCATCACCGAGGTGACTCGAGGGGAAATTGGGGTTATTTCTGGGGATTTTGGGGTTATTTGTGGCGCCTCTACGTGGGCAACATCCCCTTCGGCATCACCGAGGTACTGAGGGAAATTGGGGTTATTTCTGGGGATTTTGGGGTTATTTGTGGCGCCTCTACGTGAGCAGCATCCCCTTCGGCATCACCGAGGTACTGAGGGGAAATTGGGGGAAATTTGGGTTTATTTTGGGGTTTATTTGGGGTTATTTGTGGCGCCTCTACGTGGGCAACATCCCCTTTGGCATAGCCAAAGTGATTTGGGGGGAAATTGGGGGAAATTGGGGGAAATTTGGGGTTATTTCTGGGGTTTTTGGGGTTTATTTGGGGTGTTTGTGAGGCCTCTACGTGGGCAACATCCCCTTTGGCATAGCCAAAGTGATTTGGGGTTATTTGGGATTATTTCTGGGGATTTTGGGGTTATTTGGGGTTGTGTGTGGTGTCTCTACGTGAGCAGCATCCCCTTCGGCATCACCGAGGTGATTTGGGGGCTTTATTTGGGGGAAATTGGGGGAAATTTGGGGGAAATTGGGGTTATTTCTGGGGTTTTTGGGGTTTTTGTGGCGCCTCTACGTGGGCAACATCCCCTTCGGCATCACCGAGGTACTGAGGGGAAATTTGGGGAAATTTGGGGTTTATTTGGGAGAATTTGAGGTTTTAGGAGGTTATTTCACCCCCCGATTTCCCCATTTCTGACCCAAAACTCCCATTTCCCCCCCCCCCCAAATTTCCCCATTTCTGACCCCAAACCCCCAATTTTCCCGCCCCCCAACCCCCAAATTTCCCCGTTTCTGACCCCAAATCCCCATTTTCCCCCCCCAATTTCCCCCCAAATTTCCCCGTTCCTGACCCCAAACCCCCATTTTTCCTCCCCCAAATTTCCCCAAATTTCCCCGTTGCTGACCCCAAACTCACATTTCCCCCCCCCCACCCCCAGATTTCCCCATTTCTGACCCCAAACCCCCATTTCCCCTCCCAACCCCCCGATTTCCCCGTTTCTGACCCCAAACCCCCATTTCCCCCCCCCAAATTTCCCCAAATTTCCCCGTTTCTGACCCCAAACCGCGTTTTTCCCCAGGAGGCGATGATGGATTTCTTCAACGCGCAGATGCGCCTGGGGGGGCTGACGCAGGCGCCCGGGAACCCCGTGCTGGCCGTGCAGATCAACCAGGACAAGAACTTCGCCTTCCTCGAGGTGCCCAGGGGAATCTGGGGGAATTTGGGGCAAATTCTGTGGAATTTGGGGGATTTGGGGTGAACTTGAGGGAAATTTGGGGAGTTTTGGGGTGAATTTGGGGAGTTTTGGGGAATTTTGGGGAACCCCGTGCTGGCCGTGCAGATCAACCAGGACAAGAACTTCGCCTTCCTCGAGGTGCCCAGGGGAATCTGGGGCAAATTCAGGGGATTTTGGGTGGAATTTGGGGAGGGTGAATTTGGGGGATTGGCTGGGTGAGATGGCTTCGAGGTGCCCAAAATTTGGGGAAATTTGGGGGTTTTGGGGTGAATTCTGTGGATTTTGGGGGATTTGGGGTGAATTTGAGGGAATTTGGGGAGTTTTGGGGGAGATTTTGGGAGAACCCCGTGCTGGCCGTGCAGATCAACCAGGACAAGAACTTCGCCTTCCTCGAGGTGCCATGGGGAATTTGGGGAAATTCGGGGGGATTTGGGGTGAATTTGGGGGATTTGGGGTGAATTTGGGGGATTTGGGGGATTTAGCGAGAATTCAGGGGGATTCTGGGGGGAATTTGGGGGATTTTTTGGGGGAATTTAAGGGAAATGTGGGGGTTTTGGAATGAATTTTGTGGGGTTTGGGGGATTTTGGGGGAATTTAGGGGGAATTCAGGGGGAATTTGGGGAGTCTTGGGGTGAAGTTGGGGGTTTTGGGGGGATTTGGGGGAAATTTGGGGGGATTTGGGGGTAATTTGGGGTTCCCAGACCCATTTTTGGGTTTCCCAGCCCCGTTTCTGACCCGATTTTGGGTTTTTGTGGCTCCATTTTGGGGTTCCCTTACCTGGTTTTGGTTTCCCATACTCGTTCCTCACACAATTTTGGGTTCTCTGACCCAATTTTGGGGTTCCCAGCCCCATTTTTGGGGCTCCCTGACCCATTCCTGACCCATTTTGGGGTTCCCAGTCCGGTTTTTGGGGTTCCCAGCCCCATTTTGTGGTTCCCAACCCCATTTTGGGGCTCCCTGACCCATTTTTTGCATTCCCAGCCCCGTTTTGGGGCTCCCTGACCCATTTTTGGGGTTCCATGACCCATTCCTGACCCATTTTGGGGCTCCCAGCCCCATTTTGGGGTTCCCAGCCCCATTTTTGGGGTTCCCTGACCCATTTTTGGGGTTCCATGACCCATTCCTGACCCATTTTGGGGTTCCCAGCCCCATTTTGGGGTTCCCAGCCCCATTTTTGGGGTTCCCAGCCCCGTTTTGGGTTCCCAGCCCCATTTTGGGGTTCCCTGACCCATTTTGGGGCTCCCTGACCCATTTTTGGGGCTCCCTGACCCATTCCTGACCCATTTTTGGGGTTCCCAGCCCCGTTTTGGGCTCCCTGACCCATTTTGGGGTTCCCAGCCCCATTTTTGGGGTTCCCTGACCCATTCCAGCCCCATTTTGGGGCTCCCTGACCCATTCCTGACCCATTTTTGGGGTTCCCAGCCCCATTTTTGGGTTCCCTGACCGTGTCCGCGCTTGCCCCGCAGTTCCGCTCGGTGGACGAGACGACGCAGGCCATGGCCTTCGACGGGATCATTTTCCAGGGGCAGTCGCTGAAGATCCGGCGGCCCCACGATTACCAACCGCTGCCCGGCATGTCCGAGAACCCCTCGGTCTACGTGCCTGGTAAAGCACCCCAAATCACCTGAAATCACCCCAAAATAACCCTGAGATCAGCCCAAAAATCAGCCCAAAAATCAGCCCTAAAATCCCCTGAGATCACCCCAAAAATCACCCCAAAATAACCCTGAGATCAGCCCAAAAATCACCCCAAAATAACCCCAAAATAACCCTGAGATCAGCCCAAAAATCCCCTGAAATCACCCCAAAAATCACCCTGAAATCACCCCAAAAATCCCCTGAGATCAGCCCAAACCCCTGCCCGGCATGTCCGAGAACCCCTCAGTCTGTGTGCTTGGTAAATCACCCCAAAATCACCTGAAATCACCCCAAAAAATCAGCCCAAAAATCACCCCAAAAATCCCCTGAAATCAGCCCAAAAATCACCCTGAAATCAGCCCAAAAAATCAGCCCAAAAAATCACCCCAAAAATCCCATGAAATCAGCCCAAAAATCACCCTGAAATCACCCCAAAATCACCTGAAATCAGCCCAAAAATCACCCTAAAATCACCCCAAAAACCAGCCCAAAAATCAGCCCAAAAATCCCTGAGATCAGCCCAAACCCCTGCCCGGCATGTTCGAGAACCCCTCGATCTATGTGCCTGGTAAGGGTCTCCCAAAAAAACCCCAAAACAACCCTGAAATCAGCCCAAAAATAACCATGAAGTCACTCTGAAATCACCCCAAAAATACCCCAGAAATCAGCCCAAAGATCTCCAGAAATTGCCCCAAAATTCACCCCAAAAATAACCCTGAAGTCACCCTGAATTCGGCCCAAAAATCTCCTAAAAATCCCCCAAAAATCAGGGACTCTCCCAAGTTCTGGGGGGCATTTTGGGGGTTCCAGGTGGAAATCTGGGGATTCCAGGTGAATTTTGGGTTTCCAGGTGGGATTTTGGGGTTTCCAGGTGGGATTTTGGGTGGATTTTGGAGGTTCCAGGTGGGATTTTGGGTGGATTTTGGGGTTTCCAGGTGGGATTTTGGGTGGATTTTGGGGTGCCGGGGTCACTCCGGGGTTCCAGGTGAGACTTTGGGGTTTTTCGGCCGTTTCCAGGTGTGGTGTCCACGGTGGTCCCGGACTCCGCCCACAAACTCTTCATCGGGGGCCTCCCCAATTACCTGAACGATGACCAGGTGAGGGGGGGAGCCCCAAAAATCCCCCCAAAAATCCTCCCAAAAATTCCCAAAAATCCCCCCAAAATTTGCCAAAATTCCCTCCAAAAATCCCCCCAGAAAGTCCCAAAATTCCCTCAAAAAATCCCCCCAAAAATTCCCAAAATCCCGCCCCTTAAACTGGGGGAGGAAACCCCAAATCCCCCCAAAGACCCCATCCCAGAAATTGGGGAGGGGACCCCAAAATCCCAAAAATGACCCCAAAAATCGAGGCCGGGGTGGGATTTTGGGGGGTTCAGGGAGGGGTTTCCCCATTCCGGGGGGGAATTCCCAAATTCCAGAGGAAAAAAAATCCCAATTTTGGCAGGGGGGGGTCCCAAATTCCAGGGGGTTTCCCAAATCTCGGGGGCGTTCCCAGACCCCAAAATCTCCCCAAAATCCCCCGAATTCAGCTCAAATGAGAATGAGGAGCTGGATGAGGCCGATTGGACCCCCGGGGTATTTTGGGGAGGGGGATCCCAAATCCTGGGGGTGTTCCCAGATCCTGGGGGCCACTCCCAGACCCCAAATCGCCCCCAAATTCCCCCAAAATTCCCCAAATTCAGCTCAAATCAGGACAGGGAGCAGAACGGGGTCAGTTGGGACCCCCGGGGTATTTTGGGGAGGGGGATCCCAAATCCCAGAGGGAATTCCCGAATTCTGGGGGAAGTTCCCAAATCCAGGAGGATTCCCAAATTCCAGGGGGGTTCCCCAATCTCGGGGGCGTTCCCAGACCCCAAAATCCCCCAAAATTCCCCAAATTCAGCTCAAATCAGAACAAGGAGGAGAATGGGGTCAATGGGGACCCCCGGGGTATTTTGGGGAGGGGGATCCCAAATCCCAGAGGGAATTCCCAGACCCGGGTCGCTCCCAGGCCCCGAAATCGCCCCAATTTGCCCCAAATCGCCCCGAACCGCAGGTGAAGGAGCTGCTGACGTCCTTCGGGCCCCTCAAGGCGTTCAACCTGGTCAAGGACAGCGCCACGGGGCTGAGCAAGGGCTACGCCTTCTGCGAGTACGTGGACATCAACGTCACTGACCAGGTACTGCCCAAAAACTGCCCCAAAACGGCCCAGGAACTGCCCAAAAACTGCCCCAAAACTGCCCAAAAACTGCCCCAAAACTGCCCAAAAACTGCCCAAAAATCACCCAAAACAACAACCAAAAACGGCCCAAAATCAGCGAGTATGTGGACATCAACGTCACTGACCAGGTACTGCCCAAAAACTGCCCAAAAACGGCCCCAAAAATGGCCCAAAATCTGCCCAGGAACTGCCCAAAATCCGCTCAAAAAATCCACCCCAAATCCACACAAAACTGCCCAAAATCTGCCCTAAAACTCTGCCAAAAAAACTGCTCAAAAATTGCCCAAAAATCACCCAAAACAACAGCCCAAAACGGCCAAAAATCAACCTGAAACAACACAAACTCAGCGAGTACGTGGGCATCAACGTCACTGACCAGGTACTGCCCCAAAACTGCCCCAAAACTGCCCCAAAAACTGCCCCAAAACAGCCCAAAATCTGCCCAAAGTGTGCCCCAAAAACTGCTCAAAAATGGCCCAAAAACTGCCCAGGAACTGCCCCAAAAACTGCCCAAACTCAGCGAGTACGCGGACATCAACGTCACTGACCAGGTACCCGAAACCACCCCAAAAACTGCCCCAAAAACTGCCCCAAAAACTGCCCCAAAAACTGTCCCAAAAACTGCCCAGGAACTGCCCAAAATCCACCCAAAAATTCCCCCCCGAAATCCGCACAAAACTGCCCAAAATCTGCCCCAAAAAAGGCGCCAAAACTGCCCCAAAATCCACCCAAAACTGCCCCAAATCCACTCCTGGGGGTTGAAACCCCCTGAAATTTGGGGAGGGGGTCCCCAAACCCCCCATACAATTTGGGGAGGGGTCCCTGACCCCATTTCCCCCCCAAGTCTTTTTGGATCCTCCCCTAAAATGCCCCAAAATCCCAGAATTTCCCCCATTTCTGCCCCAAATCCACACCTGGAGGGGTCACAGCTGTCCGAAATTTGGGGAGGGGGTCCCAAAAGCCCCCCAGAATTTGGGGAGGGGGTCCCAAAACCCCATATAATTTGGGGAGGGGTCCCTGACCCTATTCCCCCCCCCAAGTCTTTTTGGCTCCCCCAATCCTCCCCTAAAATGCCCCAAAATCCCAGAATTTTCTGCCCCAAATACACACCTGGGGGGGTCGCAGACGCCCCAAATTTGGGGAGGGGTCCCCAAAGCCCCCCAGAATTTGGGGAGGGGTCCACCCCATTTCCATTTGGACCCTAAACCAAATTTCCATTTGCAAATTCATGGGGGGGGTCCAGCGCCCGTTGGGAGGGGTCCACGGGGGTCCCCCCCATTTGGTGTCCCCCCCGGGCCATGTGCCCCCCAGGCCTCGCTCAATGGGATGCAGCTCGGCGACAAGAAGCTGCTGGTGCAGAGGGCGAGCGTGGGGGCCAAGAACGCCACGCTGGTGAGTGAGACCCCTCCCCAAATTCCCCCGGGCGCTCCGGGGACCCCTCCCCAAAATCCAGAGGGGTTTGGGGGACCCCTCCCGAAAATTTGGGGTTTTTTTGGGGAAGCTTTTCCGAGATACGGGCGTTTTTTGGGGAGGGGTTTTTGGGGAATCCTTCCCAAGATCTGTGGGTATTTTGGGGACCCCTCCCCAAATTTGGGATGGGGATGGGAATTGGGGACCCCTCCCCAAAATCCAGAGGGGTTTGGGGGACCCCTCCCCAAAATTTGGGGTTTTTTTGGGGAATCCTTCCCAAGATCTGGGGGGGTTTGGGATCATTTTTTGGGGGATTTGGGATCATTTTGGGGGAATTTTTTGGGGGATTTGGGGTTGTTTTTTGGGGGATTTGGGATCATTTTGGGGTTGTTTTTAAGGGGGTTTGGGATCATTTTTGGGGGGATTTGGGGTCGTTTTGGGGAGATTTGGGGTTGTTTTTTGGGGGATTTGGGATCATTTTTTGGGGTGGTCCTGGGGGTGGGGGAGGGGTCAGGACCCCGAGGTTTTTGTGTTTCCCCCGTTCATTTCCAATTTCCCCAATTTTTCCTGATTTCCCATTTGTTTTCTTAATTTCCCCCATTTTTTGGTATTTTTCTTGATTTGTTTTTTGTTTTCTCCCATTTTACTTTCAATTTCCCCATTTTTCTACTCAATTCCCCCATTTTTTCCCTATATTTCCCATTTTTATCCGTATTTTTCCCCAATTCCCCCCATTTTTTTCCCCTTTTTTCGTCAACATTTCTCTTTTTTTTCCCCCATTTTTATCCCATTTCCCCCCCAAATTCCCAATTTTGCCCCGTATTTTCCCCCTCTTTTTTTCCCTTTTTCCTCAACATTTCCTGTTTTTTCCCTATTTTTACCCCATTTCATCCCCAAATTTCCCATTTTCCCCCTGTTTTTCCTCATTTTTTCCCTCAACATTTCCCATTTTACCCCCACAATTTTGCCCTCAATTTTTCTCTTTTTTTTCCCATTTTTACCCCCAAATTTCCCATTTCCCCCCTATTTTCTCCCATCTTTTTTTCCCCTTTTTTCCTCAACATTTCCCATTTTTTCCCCCATTTTTTACCCCATTCCCCCCCCATTTTTTACCAAATTCCCCCATTTTTTACCCCCAAATTCCCCCATTTCTCCCCCATTTTTTACCCCCATTTCTCCCCCATTTCCCCCCCATTTTTTTCCCCATTTTTTACCCCAAATTCCTCCATTTCTCCCCCATTTCCCCCCCATTTTTTTCCCCCATTTCTCCCCCATTTCCCCCCCATTTTTCCCCCATTTCCCCCCATTTTTCCCCATTTTTTACCCCATTTCCCCCCTATTTTCCCCCCATTTTTACCCCCAATTTCCCCCATTTCCCCCCCATTTTTTACCCCCATTTTTTCCCCATTTTTTACCCCCAAATTCCCCCATTTTCCCCCCCATTTCCCCCCATTTTTTACCCCCATTTTCCCCCCGATTTCCCCCCAAATTCCCCAATTTTTTGGACATTTCCCCCATTTCCCCCCCATTTTTTACCCCAAATTCCCCCATTTTCTCCCCCATTTCTCCCCCATTTCCCCCCCCATTTTCCCCCATTTCTCCCCCATTTCCCCCATTTTTTACCCCCATTTTTCCCCATTTTCCCCCCAAATTCCCCCATTTTCCCCCGCAAATTCCCCCATTTTCCCCCCATTTTTTTGACATTTCCCCATTTCCCCCCCCATTTTCCCCCATTTTCTCCCCCATTTTCCCCCCATTTCTCCCCCATTTTCCCCCCATTTCTCCCCCATTTTTTACCCCCATTTTTCCCCATTTTCCCCCCAAATTCCCCCATTTTCCCCTGCAAATTCCCCCATTTTCCCCCAATTTTTTTTGACATTTCCCCCCATTTTTTACCCCCCATTTTCCCCCATTTCCCCCAAATTCCCCCATTTCTCCCCCATTTCCCCCCATATTTTGCCCCCCCCCGTTTCCAGAGCACCATCAACCAGACGCCGGTGACGCTGCAGGTGCCGGGGCTGATGAGCTCGCAGGTGCAGATGGGCGGCCACCCCACCGAGGTGCTGTGCCTGCTCAACATGGTGCTGCCCGAGGAGCTGCTGGACGACGAGGAGTACGAGGAGATCGTCGAGGACGTTGGCGGGCGGAATGCGGCACGGTCAAATCCATCGAGATCCCGCCCGTGATCTTAATCGGAGGGAAAATCCCAAAACGGGGTCACCTGTGTCGGTGTGCCCAGGTGTGCTGGGAAGGGATGGAAGAGGAAGGCGGTGAAATCCCACCCGCGCGTAGGCGTGGAGTACCTGGGTGTGGAAAAGTGAGAGATGAGAGATACGGGGTCACCTGTGTGCCCAGGTGTGCTGGGAATGGGATGGGAATGGGTTAAATCCATCGAGATCCCACGTCCCGTGGACGGCGTCGAGGTGCCCGGCTGTGGAAAGGTGAGAGATGAGAGATATCAGCTCACCTGTGTGCCCAGGTGTGCTGGGAATGGGATGGGAACAGGCAGGTGGGGCAGTCATCCATCGAGATCCGCGGGTACTGTGGGGGGGGGTGGGGGAAAGTAGGTATGGAAGGGGAAGTTGGGGGGCGGGTGCCGGCTGTGGAAAGGTGAGAATGGAAGGGGTCACCTGTGTGCCCAGGTGTGCTGGGAATGGGGCAGGGGAGGGGGCAGGTACGGCACCGTCAGATCCATTGAGATCCCGCGGCCCGTGGATGGAGTGGAAGTACCTGGGTGTGGAAAGGTGAGAGATGGGAGATACGGGCTCACCTGTGTGCCCAGGTGTGCCCAGGTGTGCCCAGGTGTGCCCAGGTGTGCCCAGGTGTGCCGGGAACGGGCAGGGAAAGGGTTAAACCATGGAGATTTGGGGCCTGCGAAGGCTCTGAGCTGCGGGAAGGGGAGAACGCAGAGATTTGGGGTTCCAGATGTGCCCAGCTGTGCGCCCAGCTGTGCCCCTGGGCCGGGCCCTGCAGTTCCCCTCAGGGCTCGGTGTCCGTGCGTCCGTCTGTCCGTGCGTCCGTCCTGCCCCAAATCCCCCGGAAATGAACCCAAATCCCCCCCGAACCCCAAATCCACCAGAAGGACCCGAAACGCCCCAAAATCTCCTGGGTTTGCCCCAGATTTGTTCAGATTTCAGTGGGGTTCACGTCGGCGTTCGGCTGCCAGGAGATCCCCGTGTCCGTCTGTCCTCACTGACCCCAAATTCACCTGAAATCCCCCCAAACAACCCCAAATCTTTGTGAAATGACCCCAAATCCCCCAAATTCCCAAAATGACCCAAAATCCCGGTATTTTCCCGCAGATTTTCGTAGAGTTCACGTCGGCGTTCGGCTGCCAGGAGGCCCCTGTGTCCGTCCGTCCTTACTGACCCCGAATCCCTTGAAATCCCCCCAAAATGACCAAAAATGACTGAAATCCCCAAAATCCCCAAAAATGACCCAAAATCTCGGTTTTTCCCCCCCTTTTCCCGCAGATTTTCGTGGAGTTCACGTCGGTGTTCGACTGCCAGAAGGCCATGCAGGGCCTGGGCTGTCCCTGTGCCCTTAGTGACCCCAAATCTTTGTGAAATCACCCCAAATCCCCAAAATCACCAAATTTTCCCCAAAATGACCCAAATTTTGGTGTTTTTCCCCCAATTCCCCGCAGATTTTCGTGGAGTTCACGTCGGTGTTCGACTGCCAGAAGGCCATGCAGGGCCTGGGCTGTCCCTGTGTCCCAAATCCCTGTGAAATCCCCCAAAACAACTGAAATCACTGAAATCCCCAAAATGACCCAAAATCTCGGTTTTTCCCCCAAATCCCGCAGATTTTCGTGGAGTTCACGTCGGTGTTCGACTGCCAGAAGGCCATGCAGGGCCTCACGGGCCGCAAGTTCGCCAACCGCGTCGTGGTCACCAAGTTCTGCGACCCCGACTCGTACCACCGCCGCGACTTCTGGTAGCCCCGCCCCCGGCCCCGCCCCCCGGCCGCGGCCCCGCCCCCCGGCCGCGGCCCCGCCCCCTTTCCCCCCCATTTCCCGCGGTTTCCCCCCCCCCCAAAAACCCCGCCCCCCTCTCTCCCCTCCCCCACCCCGCGCTGGTTTCTCGTTGTAGCTTCGGCCGCCCCTCCCCCACCCATCGCCCCTCCCCCCCCCGCACCCATCGCCCCTCCCCCCACCCCCCACCCCCCGCGGCGTTTTTTGGTATTGGCGGGAAAAGGGGGGAGGGGCGGCGGCAAAAGGGGGGGAGGGGAACCCCCCCGAGCGCCCCTCCCCAACCCCATCCCCCCTTCCCCCCCGACGGGATTAAACGATTTTTCCAGTTTTTGGTGGTTTTGGTGTTTTTGGTGAATTTATTGAGTTATTTATTGGGGGGGGGGGGGAGGGGCGGGGGGAAATCGGCGGGGTTTGGGTCAAAAATGCCGAATTTGGGGTTAAAAAAAAATCACAAAATTTGGGTTAAAAATCCCGAATTTGGGGTCAAAAAGTCCCAAATTTGGGTTAAAAAAATCCCAATTTTGGGGTTAAAGAAATCCCAATTTTGGGTTAAAAAAAAATCCCAATTTTGGGGTTAAAGAAATCCCGATTTTGGGGTTAAAACAATCCCAATTTTGGGTTAAAAAAAATCCCAATTTGGGGGTTAAAAACACAAATTTGGGGTTAAAAAATCCCCAATTTTGGCGTTAAAAAATCCTAAATTTTGGGTTAAACAGTCCCAAAATTGGGGTTTAAACTCCACCCGGTTTGGGGTGAAATTCTCCAGTTTGGGGAGAAATCTGCGGGGTTTGGGTAAAAAGTCCCAATTTTGGGGTTAAAAAATCCCAATTTTGGGTTAAACAAATCCCAATTCTGGGGTTAAAAATCCCCTGGGGTTTTGGGTAAAAACCTCCTGGTTTGGGGTGAAATCCCCGGGTTTGGGTTAAAAGTCCCCATTTTGGGATGAAATCCGCTGGTTTGGGGTGAAATCCGCTGGTTTGGGGTGGAATCCGCTGGTTTGGGGTTCAAAACTCCCAATTTTGGACATGAAGAACTCCCAGTTTTGGGGAACACACCCCCGGGTTTTGGGGCTGAAACCCCTCAGTTTTGGGAATTAAAATCCCCAATTTTGGGGGTAAATCTCCCAATTCTGGGGGCCCAGACCCCCAATTTTGGGGCTAAAATCCCCAATTTTGGGGAACAACCCCCCAATTTTGGGGTCCCCAGGGGGGTTCAGCTGCTGTGGCTCCATTGGGGATTTTGGGTGGGGGGTCATGGGGAGCTGGAGACCCCCCAGGGGCGGGTGGAGCGGTGGGAGGGTGGATACAGAGGGACCCCCCCCCCAATTCTTCCCCTTGGAGCCCCAAAATCCCCCGAATTCTCCCCAAATCCCCGCGCTCGTGCATCTCCCTCGTTTTGTCCCCTCGCGGCCGCCGTCCCGCGTCCCCCTCGCGCCTTCGCCGTTACTTTGTCCTCGCGCGGCCACCGTTGCCTCGCGCTCCGCCCTCCCCATTGGCCGCTCGCCGCGCGCGCGCGCGGTACCGCCCCTCGCCCTCCCATTGGCCGCCCGCCGCGCGCGCGACCGCCCCGCGCCCTCCCATTGGTCGCTCGCCGCGCGCGCGACCGCCCCCGCGCCCTCCCATTGGCCGCCCGCCGCGCGCGCGACCGGAAGCGGCTCCGTGAGGGGAGAGGCAGCGGCGCCGCCATCTTGGGCCCCCGGGAGCCGCGGCCGCGCTCCTGTCGCGACAATCGCGACCCCGGCGGCGGGAGCGGCCCCCGACCATGGCCGCCAACCTGGGCGACCAACGCGAGTGGTGAGAGCAGCTCCGGGAGGGGAGGGAGGGGCGGGGCGGGCGGAGCGGGGCCGGTTTCACCGCCGGCCGCTCCGTTGCTCCCTCAGGGCCGCCCCGTTCGCGCTCGGCGCCGCTCCCGGAGCCGCTCCCGGCGCTGCCGGCCCCGCGCGGGAGGAGCCCCCGGCGCCCCCCGAGAACCCCGAGTGGGAGAAGGCGCGGCAGGCGCTGGCCAGCATCAGCAAAGCGGCGGCGGGCGGCGGCGGCAAGGCCGCGGCGGGGGCGCAGGGCGGAGCGCAGGTGGGAAATGGGGGGATTGGGGGGTCGGGGGGATTTGGGATCGCTGGGGGGAGTCTGGGGGGATTTGGGGGCGGTTTTGGGTGTTTGAGGAGTTTGGGGGGTCTGGGCGGCCTTAAGGGGGGATGTTTGGGGGGGCGTTCTCTGTCTGTGTTTGGGGGGAGGCTCTCTCTGTTTTGGGGGGTCTCTGGGTTTTTTGGGGGGGTTTCTGTGGGTTTGGGGGGTTTCTCTCTGTGTTTTAGGGTCTCTCTCTGTTTTGGGGGGTCTGTCTGGGGGGGTTTCTCTCTATTTTGGGGGGGGTCTCTGCATTCTGGGGGCGGTCTCTGTGTTTGGGGGTCTCTGTTTTAGGGGTCTCTGTGTTTGGGGGTCTCTGTGTCTGGGGGTCTCTGTGTGTTTTGGGGGGGGTCTCTCTGTGTTTTGGGGGGTGTCTCTCTGTGTGTTTCGGGGGGGTCTCTAACCCTGTTGGCGGCCTCTGTGTTTTGGGGGGTCTCCCTCTGTGTGTTTCGGGGGTGCACCCCAGTACTACCAGTGGTACCAGCCCTACGGGGGGGGCTACTACCCCTATGGATACTACTACCCCATGGTGAGGGGCAAATTGGGGCTGGGGGCTTCATTGGGGCTGAAATGGGGCTGGGGGCTTCATTGGGGCTTTAATTGGGGCTGGGGGCTTCATTGGGGCTCAAACGGGGCTGGGGGCTTCACCCGGGAATGGGGTACTGCTGCCCCTATGGGTACGGCTGCCCCATGGTGAGACCCCCATTGGGGCTGGGGGTTCCTTGGGGCTGGGAGGGGGCTCCGGGCTGTACCATTGTTAATTTAAGGGGGTCCTGGGCTGTACCATTGCTGATTTTAGGGGTCTCTGATCTGGGGGAGGGTCTCAGGGCTGTACCATTGTTAATTTAAGGGGGGTCTCTGTGGTCCATACCATTATTTTAAGTAAGGGAGGGTCTCTGGGCTGTACCATTAATCGGGGGTCTCTTGGCCGTACCATTGTTAATTCCGGGGGTGTCTCTCTGGGCCGTACCATTGTTAATTCCGGGGGTCTCTGGGCCGTACCATTGTTAATTCCGGGGTCTCTCCCCCCCCCTCCCCCCAGGGCGTGTACCCCGGCTATGGCGCCCCCACGGCCCCCCCGTACCCCGCGGGGGGAGGGGGCTCCTACCCCGCCCCTCCCCCCCAGCAGCAGCAGCCGCCCCCCCCCGCCCCCCCCCAGCAGCAGCAGAGCGGCCTGGGCCAGGTAAGGGGGGCTCGGGGGGCTGGGGGGTTTGGGG
Source organism: Camarhynchus parvulus (assembly GCF_901933205.1). NCBI lineage: Eukaryota > Metazoa > Chordata > Aves > Passeriformes > Thraupidae > Camarhynchus > Camarhynchus parvulus. The sequence goes on along the minus strand of NW_022148545.1, from coordinate 48,736 downwards.
AGGGGTCCCCACGTCCGGGACCCCCCTGACCCCCCCGTGCCCCTCCCCCCCCAGCAGCCCCCCGTGCCCGGCCTGGACGAGGCTTCGCCCTTCGGGACCCCCCAGCCCCCCCCCGCCCCCCAGCCCCCCACGCCATGGGGGGCTCTGGGGGCGCGGGGGGGGCGGGGGGGGGCGGCGGGACCCCCCCGGGAGGCTCCGCCCCCTACCCCTCCCCCCACTACGGAGGAGAGGGACCCCCCCCCAAGGGGAAGAAGGGGGGGGGGCAGCTCTGGAGCCGCATGAAACGTAAGAGAGACCCCCCAAATCCTGCCCCAAAATACCCAAATCCTGCCCCAAATCCTGCCCCAAATCCTGCCCCAAAATGCCCCAAATCCTGCCCCAAATCCTGCCCCAAAATACCCAAATCCTGCCCCAAATCCTGCCCCAAATCCTGCCCCAAATCCTGCCCCAAAATACCCAAATCCTGCCCCAAATCCTGCCCCAAAATACCCAAATCCTGACCCAAAATACCCAAATCCTGACCCAAAATACCCAAATCCTGCCCCAAATCCTGCCCCAAAATACCCCAAATCCTGCCCCAAAATACCCCAAATCCTGCCCCAAAATACCCAAATCCTGACCCAAAATACCCAAATCCTGACCCAAAATACCCAAATCCTGCCCCAAATCCTGCCCCAAAATACCCGAAACCTGCCCCAAAATACCCAAATCCTGACCCAAAATACCCAAATCCTCGACCCAAAATACCCAAATCCTGACCCAAATCCTGCCCCAAAATACCCGAAACCTGCCCCAAATCCTGCCCCAAAATACCCGAAACCTGCCCCAAATCCTGCCCCAAATCCTGCCCCAAATCCTGCCCCAAAATACCCAAATCCTGCCCCAAATCCTGACCCAACCCCCCACAAACCGCCCCAAATGCCCCCCCAACTGCCCCAATCCTCCCAAACTGCCCCAAACCCCCCCAAACCTGCCCCAACCCCCCCCAGCAGCCCCCAGCCCCATTTTTCCCCATTTAACCCCATTTTCCCCATTTTTTCCCCATTTTTCCCCATTTTCCCCATTTTCCCCATTTTCCCCATTTTCCCCATTTAACCCCATTTAACCCCATTTTACCCCATTTTCCCCATTTTACCCCATTTTCCCCCTTTTCCCCCATTTAACCCCATTTAACCCCATTTAACCCCATTTAACCCCGTGTTTCCCCATTTAACCCCGTGTTTCCCCATTTAACCCCCATTTTCCCCATTTTCCCCATTTCCCCATTTAACCCCGTGTTTCCCCATTTAACCCCGTGTTCCCCATTTAACCCCGTGTTTCCCCATTTAACCCCATTTAACCCCTGTTTCCCCATTTAACCCCGTGTTTCCCCATTTAACCCCATTTAACCCCGTGTTTCCCCATTTAACCCCATTTAACCCCATTTAACCCCGTGTTTCCCCATTTAACCCCGTGTTCCCCCATTTAACCCTGTGTTTCCCCATTTAACCCCGTGTTTCCCCATTTAACCCCGTGTTCCCCCATTTAACCCTGTGTTTCCCCATTTAACCCCGTGTTCCCCCATTTAACCCTGTGTTTCCCCATTTAACCCCGTGTTCCCCCATTTAACCCCATTTAACCCCATTTAACCCCGTGTTCCCCCATTTAACCCCGTGTTTCCCCATTTAACCCCATTTAACCCCATTTAACCCCGTGTTTCCCCATTTAACCCCGTGTTCCCCCATTTAACCCCGTGTTTCCCCATTTAACCCCATTTAACCCCGTGTTTCCCCATTTAACCCCGTGTTCCCCCATTTAACCCCATTTAACCCCGTGTTTCCCCATTTAACCCCATTTAACCCCATTTAACCCCGTGTTCCCCATTTAACCCCGTGTTTCCCCATTTAACCCCATTTAACCCCGTGTTTCCCCATTTAACCCCGTGTTCCCCATTTAACCCCATTTAACCCCCGTTCCCCATTTAACCCCATTTAACCCCGTGTTTCCCCATTTAACCCCGTGTTTCCCCATTTAATTTTCCCCCCCTGTCAGAAGCCCCCGGCTCGGGGGGTCTCAAGTTCCAGCTGCCCACGCCCCCCGCCGCCCCCCGTTTGGGGAGCAGCCCCGGGGGGGGGGAGGGGCCTTCGGGGGCCCCCGCGGGCGGCCGGGGCCACGGGTGAGTGACCCCCCCGAGAGACCCCAAAATCACCCGAGAGACCCCAAAATCACCCGAGAGACCCCAAAAATCACCGGGGGCCCCAAAATCACCCCAGGGACCCCAAAATCACCCGGGGGACCCCAAAATCCACCCAGGGGACCCCAAAACCACCCAGGGACCCCAAAATCACCCCGGGACCCCAAAATCACCCGGGGACCCCAAAATCACCCGGGGGACCCAAAAATCACCCGGGGATGGGGGGTCTGAGGGGCCCAGAAATTATCCCCAAAAATCCCAAAATTGTCCCCAAAAATCCCAAAGTTATCCCCAAAAATGATCCCCAAAATCACCCGGGGGACCCCGAAAATCACCGGGGTTGGGGAGGGTCTGAGCAGCCCCAAAATTCCCAAAATTAACCCAAAAATCCCAAAATTACCCCAAAAATGATCCCCAAAATCCCTTTGGGACCCCAAAATCCTTCTGAGACCCCAAAACCCCAAAAGTGCCCCCAAAACGACCCCAAACCCCCAAAACTTCCTGGGGATTTTTTTAGGGGGGATTTTGGGTTTTTTGGGGTTTTTTGGGGTCCCACCGTGCCAGGTGAGCGGGAGGTTTTAGGGTGGGATTTTTGGGGTTTTTTGAGGTTTTTCGGGATAGATGTTTGCGATTTTCGGGATGGATTTTTGGGGTGGCTTTTTGGGGTTTTTCTGGATGGACTTTTGGGTTTTTTTGGGATGGAATTTTGGGTTTTTTGGGGCAGATTTTTGGGGTTTTTTGGGGCGGATTTTTGGGTTTTTTGGGGCGGATTTTTGGGATTCTTTTGGGATGGATTTTTGGGTTTTTCAGGATGGATTTTTGGGGCAGATTTTTGGGGTTTTTCGGGATGGTTTTTGGGGCGGATTTTTGGGATTTTTTGGGATGAATTTTTGGGGTTTTCGGGATGGATTTTTGGGTTTTTTTGGGGCGGATTTTTGGGTTTTTTGGGATGGATTTTTCGGTTTTTGGGATGGATTTTCGGGATGGATTTTTGGGGTGGATTTTTGGGATTTTCGGGATGGATTTTCGGGATGGATTTTTGGGGCGGATTTTTGGGTTTTTGGGATGGATTTTTGGGTTTTTGGGATGGATTTTCGGGTTTTTTTGGGGCGGATTTTTGGGTTTTTTGGGATGGATTTTCGGGTTTTTCGGGATGGATTTTGGGGATGGATTTTTGGGGTGGATTTTTGGGTTTTTCGGGATGGATTTTTGGGTTTTTCGGGATGGATTTTCGGGATTTTTGGGATGGATTTTGGGTTTTTCGGGATGATTTTTTGGGGGTTGGGATTTTGGGATGATTTTCGGGATGGATTTTCGGGATGGATTTTTGGGATTTTCGGGATGGATTTTGGGGTTTTGGGGGGATTTGGGGGATCTACGGGGGGGAGGGGAACAGGACTGGGGGGGAGGCTGTCGAGGGGGACGACTTTGGATGCATGGGAGAAGCTGCTCAAGGAGCTGCTGCAGGCCCGGCTGCAGGACGGGCCGGCCTTCACCATCGATGGAGCGGAGCCCTGCGGGTGGGTGAGACCCCAAAAAACCCAAAAAAATCCAAAAAACCCACCCAGAATCACCCCAGAAATCCCCGAGAAAATCCCTGCGGGATTGACCCAAAAATGACCCAACAAACCCCAAAAATGACCCAACAAACCCCAAAAATCCACCCCAAACCCGGCCCCTCTGCCTTCACCATCGACTGGGCGGGCGCCTGCGGGTGGGTGAGACCCCAAAAACCCAAAAAATCCAAAAACCCACCCAGAATCACCCCAAAAACCCCGAGAAAATCCCTTTGGGGATTGACCCAAAAATGACCCAACAAACCCCAAAAATGACCCAACAAACCCCAAAAATCCACCCCAAACCCGGCCCCTCTGCCTTCACCATGGACTGGGCGGGGCCTGCCGGTGGGTGAGACCCCAAAAACCCAAAAAAGAATCCAAAAACCCACCCAGAATCACCCCCAAAATCCCCTTTGAGAAAATCCTTGCGGGATTGACCCAAAAATCACCCAACAAACCCCAAAAATCCACCCCAAACCCCAAAAATGACCCAACAAACCCCAAAAATCACCCCCAAACCCCAAAAATCCACCCCAAACCCGGCCCCTCAGCCTTCACCATCGACTGGGCCGGGGCCCCTGCCAGGTGGGTGAGACCCAAAAATCCAAAAAATCCAAAAACCCACCCAGAATCACCCCAAAAATCCCCGAGAAAATCCCTGCGGGATTGACCCAAAAATCACCCAACAAACCCCAAAAATCCACCCCCAAACCCCAAAAATGACCCAACAAACCCCAAAAATCCACCCGAAACCCCAAAAATCCACCCCAAACCCGGCCCCTCAGCCTTCACCATCGACTGGAGCCGGGAGCCCCTGCCCGGGTGGGTGAGACCCAAAAAACCCAAAAAAATCCAAAAAACCCACCCAGAATCACCCCAAAAATCCCCGAGAAAATCCCTGCGGGATTGACCCAAAAATCACCCAATAAACCCCAAAAATGACCCAACAAACCCCAAAAATGACCCAACAAACCCCAAAAATCCACCCCAAACCCCAAAAATGACCCAACAAACCCCAAAAATCCACCCCAAACCCCAAAAATGACCCAACAAACCCCAAAAATCCACCCCCAAACCCCAAAAATCCACCCCAAACCCCAAAAATCCACCCCAAACCCGGCCCCTCTGCCTTCACCATCGACTGGAGCAGGGAGCCCCTGCCCGGGTGGGTGAGACCCCAAAAAACCCAAAAAATCCAAAAAACCCACCCAGAATCACCCCAGAAATCCCCGAGAAAATCCGTCTGGGATTGACCCAAAAGTTGCCCAAAAATCCACCCAGAATTGCTCAAAAATCCTTGAAACATCCACCCAGAAATTCTCCAAAAATCCCCCAAAAATTCACCCAGAATTGCCCCAACCTTCCACCCAGAACCTCCAAAAATCCCCAATTTCCCCTGACCCAAAATTTGGATTTTTCCTCCCAGTCCCCCCTTGACCCAAATTTTTATTCCCCCCCTTTGACCAAAATCTGGATTTTTCCTTCCAACCCAAATTTGGTTTTTTTCTCCCTCCTTAACCCAGATTTGGTGTTTTTCTTCCCAAATTCTCTCTGTGACACCAGATTTGGTTTTTTGCCCTGAATTTCCCCCAATCCCCCCTGACCCAAATTCGGGATTTTTCCCCCAAATTCCCCCTGACCCCAATTTAGACTTTTTCCTCCCAAATCCCTTCCTGACCCCAATTTGGCCTTTTCCCTGTGAATTCTGTGACCCCAAATTCGATTTCCCCCCCCACATCCCCCCTGTGACCCCCAATTTTCACCCCCCCCCTCCCATTTTAAGCAAAATCTGCGTTTTCCCCCCAACCCAAATTTGGTGTTTTTACTCCCAAATTCTCTCTGGGACCCCAGATTTGACTTTTCCCCCCCAAATCCCTCCCTGTGACCCCCCATTTTCACCCCCTTCCCCCATTTTAACCGAAATCCGCGTTTTTCCCCCCAGCCTGGGCCGCGACGGGAGCCCCAAGAAGAAGCGCTGGGAGCTGCCCCTTCCCCCCCCGGCCCCGCCCCCCGCCAGCCCCAGGGGCGGGGCCGGGGGCGGGGCCCGGCCGCGGGGCGGGGCCGGGGGGGGCGGGGCCTTCCCCACCAAGTTCGGGAACCGCAACGTGTTCGTGAAGGGCGAGCACTCGTCATCCTCATCCTCGTCCTCCGACAGCTCCCGGAGCTCGTCCCGCTCCCCGGGCAGGCACGGCCGGCGCAGGTGAGAGCCCAAAAACGGCAAAATTCACCCCAAAAAAATCCCAGCCAAAATATCCCAACGGGAACCCAAAATAACCCAAAATATCCTGCCCAAAAAACCCCAAAAATCCACCCCAAAACCTCACCCAGGAGGCACGGCCGGCGCAGGTGAGACCCCAAAAAAACCCCAAAATACCCGGAATTCACCCCAAAAATTCCCCCGTCAAAATATCCCAACAGGAGCCACAAAAATCCCCAAATCCGCCCCGGAAAACCCCAAAAAACCCCCAAAAAAAACCCCAAAATCCACCCCGAAAATCCATCCCAACCCGCTCCCGGTGCCCCTTTAACCCCTCCCAGTGCCTCCCAGTATAAACCAGTCCATCCCAGTTTATCCCAATCCCCTCCCAGTTTATCCCAGTATAAACCAGTTCCATCCCAGTTTATCCCAATGCCCTCCCAGTCCCTCCCAGTTCCCCATTAACCTTTCCCAGTCCATCCCAGTCCCTCCCAGTATAAACCAGTCCATCCCAGTATAAACCAGTTCCATCCCAGTTTGTCCCAGTGCCCCATTAACCCCTCCCAGTCCAAACCAGTGTCCCCATTAACCCATCTCAGTCCATCCCAGTTTATCCCAATCCCCTCCCAGTCCCTCCCAGTTCCATCCCAGTTCCATCCCAGTTCCCCATTAACCCCTCCCAGTCCCTCCCAGTATAAACCAGTCTATCCCAGTTTATCCCAATCCCCTCCCAGTCCATCCCAGTTTATCCCAGTCCCTCCCAGTTCCATTCCCAGTCGCTCCCAGTCCCTCCCAGTCCATCCCAATCCCCTCCCAGTCCCTCCCAGTCCCTCCCAGTCTGTCCCAGTCCCTCCCAGTTCCATTCCCAGTCGCTCCCAGTCCCTCCCAGTTCCATTCCCAGTCCCTCCCAATCCCCTTCCAGTCCATCCCAGTTTATTCCAATCCCCTCCCAGCCCCTCCCAGTTCCATTCCCAGTTCCATTCCCAGTCCATCCCAGTCCATCCCAGTCGCTCCCAGTCGCTCCCAGTCCCTCCCAGTTCCATTCCCAGTTCCATTCCCAGTCCCTCCCAGTCCCTCCCAGTTCCATTCCCAGTCTGTCCCAGTCCCTCCCAGTTCCATTCCCAGTCCCTCCCAGTCCCCCCCAGTCCGTCCCAGTGGCTCCCAGTCCCTCCCAGTCCCTCCCAGTCCCCCCCAGTCCGTCCCAGTTCCATTCCCAGTCCCCCCCAGTCCCCCCCAGTCCCCCCCAGTCCCCCCCAGTGGCTCCCAGTCCCTCCCAGTCCCTCCCAGTCCCCCGTCCCAGTGGCTCCCAGTCCCTCCCAGTCCCTCCCAGTCCCCCAGTCCGTCCCAGTCCCTCCCAGTTCCATTCCCAGTCCCTCCCAGTTTCCCCCAGTGGCTCCCAGTCCCTCCCAGTGGCTCCATTGCCGCTGTCCCCGCAGTGGCTCCGAGTCGGACTCGTCGGGCTCGGGGGGGGCCGAGCCCCGGCCCGGGGCCGGGGGCCCCTGCCCGCCGGGCGGGGGCCCCTGGGCCGGGGGCGGGCGGCACGGGGGAGCGGGGAAGAGGTACGGGATAAACTGGGGGGACTGGGATGGACAGGGGGGGTTATGGGGACTGGGGTGGGGGGTGGAGGGGGAAGGGGGACTGGGGGCTGGGGGGTTGGGGGGGGACTGGGGCTGGGGGCAGGGGTATGGGGGCTGGGATGGACTGGGAGGGGGTTATGGGGACTGGGGGGGGACTGGGATAAACTGGGGGTTGTGGGGACTGGGGGCGGGCTGGGGGATGGGGGACTGGGTGGGGGCATGGGGGGACTGGGGGACTGGGAGGCTGGGGGCTGGGGACTGGGGATGGGAGGGACTGGAGGGACTGGGGGTTACTGGGGGGACTGGGAAACTGGGGCTAGGGGATGGGGGGATGGGATAAACTGGGGGCTGGGGGAACTGGGGGACTGGGATGGACTGGGGGGGTGGGGAACTGGGGACTGGGGACTGGGAGGGACTGGGGTAATGGGGACTGGGATAAACTGGGGGGTTAATGGGGAACTGGGGGGGACTGGGATAAACTGGGGGCTAATGGGGAACTGGGGGGGACTGGGATGGACTGGGGGTTAATGGGGGGACTGGGATAAACTGGGGGTTAATGGGGGACTGGGAGGTACTGGGGGTTAATGGGGGGACTGGGGGGGACTGGGGGGACTGGGATGGGTTAATGGGGAAACGGGGGGGTTAATGGGGAACTGGGAGGGACTGGGAGCGACTGGGAATGGAACTGGGAGGGACTGGGACGGACTGGGATGGACTGGGAATGGAACTGGGAGGGACTGGGAATGGAACTGGGAGGGACTGGGAGGGGATTGGGATAAACTGGGATGGACTGGGAGGGACTGGGAGGGGATTGGGATAAACTGGGATGGACTGGGAGCGACTGGGAGGGACTGTGATGGACTGGGAGGGACTGGGAGCGACTGGGAGGGGATTGGGATAAACTGGGATGGACTGGGATGGGTTAATGGGGAAACCGGGACAAACTGGGAGGAGTTAATGGGGGACTGGGAGGGACTGGGATGGGATTGGAGCAAACTGGGAGGGGGTTAAAGGGGGACTGGGAGGGAACTGGGGAAAATCCCCATTTCTGTTCCCAAACCCTGTTTATCAACCCGTTTTTAACCCAAATCCCTGTTTCCCCCCCATTTTCCCCCCCATTTCCCCCCCCATTTCCCCCCCATTTCCCCCCCATTCCCCCCATTATTCCCCCCCCATTTCCTCCCATTCCCCCCCCATTTTCCCCCCATTCCCCCCCATTATTCCCCCCCCATTTCCCCCCCATTCCCCCCCATTTCCCCCCCATTTCCCCCCATTATTTCCCCCCCATTATTCCCTCCCATTCCCCCATTATTCCCCCCTTTTTCCCCCATTATTTCCCCCCTTATTCCCCCATTATTCCCCCCATTATTCCCCCCCATTATTCCCCCATTTCCCCCATTCCCCCCATTATTCCCCCCCCATTTCCTCCCATTCCCCCCCCATTATTCCCCCCATTCCCCCCATTATTCCCCCCCCATTATTCCCCCCCCAGGCCCGGCGTGCCCCCTGCCCGCGCCGCGCCGCCGCCCGCGCCCGCTGGAGCCCGAGGCGCGGCGGGAGCTGCGGCGCCAGCGCCGGGCCCAGCGCTTCCAGGGGGGCGGGGCCAGTGCCGCGGCCCCGCCCCCCAAGAAGAACCGGCCCAACCCGCCCCCGGCAGGCCCGGCCCCCGGCCCCGCCCCCCCCGCCGAGGGGCTGGACTGGCAGCAGGTGAAGATCCTGGGCACCTGCCAGGAGGTGACCAAGCGCTACCTGAGGCTCACCTGCGCGCCCGACCCGGCCACCGTGCGGCCCGTGCCCGTGAGTGAGATGGAAATGACCGAAATCCCGAAATCCCCGAAATACACCCCAAAAACCCCTGAAATCCATCCCAAAATCCACCCCAAAAACCCCTGAAATCCATCCCAAAATCCATCCCAAAAACCCCAAAATCCACCCTGAAATCTCACCTGCGCGCCCGACCCGGCCACCATGTGGCCCGTGCCCGTGAGTGACCCGAAATCCCCAAAATGCACCCCGAAATACACCCCGAAATACACCCCAAAATCCATCCCGAAATCCACCCCAAAATCCACTCCGAAATCTCACCTGCGCGCCGGACCTCGCCACCATGAGGCCCGTGCCGGTGAGTGACCCGAAATCCCCGAAATGCACCCCAAAATACACCCCAAAATCCCCCCCAAAAACCCCAAAATCCCTCCCAAAACCCCACAATGCCCCCAAAACGTCCAAAAATGGCAGTAAAAAGCCCCGAAACGCCCTGGTCCGTGTGCAGGTGCTGCGGCAGGCGCTGGCCCTGGTGCGCTCGCACTGGCAGCAGCACCGCGACTACGCCTGGGCCTGCGAGCAGCTCAAATCCCTGCGGCAGGACCTGACGGTGAGGAAAGGGTTAAACTGGGCAGGGGGCTTCACATGGGGGTCAGGGGGCTTCCATTGATGGGGTCAGGGCAGCTCAAATCCCTGCGGCAGGACCTGATGGTGAGAATTTGGGCAGGGGGCTTCACATGGGGGTCAGGGGGCTTCAAATGGGGGTCAGAGCAGCTGAAATGTCTGTGGTAGGACCTGATGGTGAGGAAAGGGTTAAACTGGGCAGGGGGCTTCACATGGGGGTCAGGGCAGCTGGAATCCCAGAGACAGGACCTGAGGGTGAGTGAGGGGTTAAATAGGGGAGGGGGCTTCAACTGGGGGGATGAGAGCAGCTGAAGTCACTGAGACAGGACCTGACGGTGAGAATTTGGGCAGGGGGCTTCAATTGATGGGTCAGGGGGCTTCAAGTGGGGGATCAGGGCAGCTGAAATGTCTGTGGTAGGACCTGACGGTGAGCGAGGGGTTAAACTGGGCAGGGGGCTTCGATTGGGGCTCAGGGGGCTTTGGTTGATGGGGTCAGAGCAGCTGAAATCCCTGCGGCAGGAGCTGACAGTGAGAATTTGGGGAGGGGGCTTCCATTGATGGGGTCAGGGCAGCTGAAATCCCCGAGACAGGAGCTGACAGAATTTGGGGAGGGGGCTTCCACTGATGGGGTCAGGGCAGCTGGAATCCCTGCGGCAGACCTGACGGCGAGCGAGGGGTTGAGCTGGGCGGGGCTCTCCCGTTCGGGGGTCCCGCGCTCAGGACCCCTCCCCAATTCCCCGTCCCCCCCCAGGTGCAGGGCGTGCGCACGGAGTTCACGGTGGAGGTTTACGAGACGCACGCCAGGATCGCCCTGGAGAAGGTGGGGCTGGGGGCTCCGGGGGGCTCCGGGCACCCCCCGATTTGGGGAGGGGTCTCTGAGGGTCTCGCCCCCCTCCCCAGGGGGACCACGAGGAGTTCAACCAGTGCCAGACGCAGCTGAAGGCGCTGTACGGGGAGAGCCTGCCCGGCTGCGTGGGCGAGTTCACGGCGTACCGCATCCTCTACTGCATCTTCACCAACAACTCCGGAGGTGGGCGGGGGTCCCCAGTGTGGGGAGGGGTCCCACAATGTGGGGAGGGGTCCCACAATGTGGGGAGGGGTCCTGGAACCCCGGGGGGGTCATTAAACCCAGGGAGGGGTCAGCAAACCCGGGCTGTTCACGGCGTGCTGCATCCTCTACTGCATCTTCACCAACAACTCCGGAGGTGGGCGGGGGTCCCCAGTGTGGGGAGGGGTCCCACAATGTGGGGAGGGGTCCCCAGTGTGGGGAGGGGTCCCACAATGTGGGGAGGGGTCCCCAATGTGGGGAGGGGTCCCCAAGCCTGGGGAGGTGTGCGTCCTGTCTGTCCCTCTGTCTGTCCCTGCTGACCCCTGTCCGTGTGTCCGTCTGTGTGTCCCTCGGTCCATCGCACTGACCCGTGTCCCTCGCTCTGTCTCTGCTGACCCATCTGTCTGTCTGTCTGTCTGTCTGTCCATCTGTCCCTCCCCAGAGCTGACCACGGAGCTGGCCCTGCTGCCCCCGTCCCTGCGCTCTGACCCCGCTGTCTCCCACGCCCTGGCCCTGCGCGCCGCCTGGGCCCTGGGGCTCTACAGCCGCTTCTTCCGCCTGCACAGCTCGGCCCCGGCCATGGGCCCGCGCCTCATCGACCTGTTCGCCGAACGCGAGCGGCGCCGCGCCCTCGGCCGCCAAGCGTGGGCCTGGGGCATCTGCATCAAGGCGTACGTGGGGCTGGGGGACGCGGGGGGACACGGGGGGGACACGGGGGGCCCTGCGCGCCTGCATCAAGGCGTACGTGGGGCTGGGGGACACGGGGGGACACCAGGGGGGACACGGCCCCAGGAGCCACGCGCAGGTGAGTGACAGGACACAGGAAAGGGGACATGGACGGTTTTTGGGGGGATTTAGGGGGAAAACGCCCGCCTGTGAGGGGTTTGGGGGGGATTCCCTGCGGTTGTGACCATCTGTGGGGTGGGGGAACCCCACAGTGTCCATATATGGGCAGGGGGAACCCCACTGTCCATATATGGGCAGGGGAACCCCACAGTGTCCATATATGGGCAGGGGAACCCCACAGTGTCCATATATGGGCAGGGGAACCCCACAGTGTCCATATATGGGCGGGAGAACCCCACAGTGTCCATATATGGGCAGGGGAACCCCACAGTGTCCATATATGGGCAGGGGATCCCCCTGTGTCCATATATGGGCAGGGGAACCCCACAGTGTCCATATATGGGCAGGGGAACCCCCACAGTTTCCATATATGGGTGGGGAACCCACAGTGTCCATAGTCTGTGCCCCACATTGGGGTGGGGTCCTGCTGAGCCCCCCCTGGGGCTGAACCCCCCTTTTTTATGGGGCTGGACCCCCACTTATGGGGCTGAATCTCCACTTATGGGGCTGGACCCCCACTTAAGGGGCTGAGCCCCCTTTTTTATAGGACTGGACCCCCACTTATGGGACTGAACCCCCACTTATGGGGCTGAGCCCCCTTTTATGGGGCTGAATCCCCAGATATGGGGCTGAGCCCTGTCCTGTGGGGCTGAGCCCTGTCCTATGGGGCTGAGCCCTGTCCTATGGGGCTGAGTCCCTCTGCCATGGGGCGATGTGGGGCTGGGTCCCCCTCTTGGGGCTGTGCCCCCCGTAAGGGACTGTGTCGCTCTCTGTGGGGTTAAACCCACTCTCTGTGGGGCTGAGCCCCCTGTTATGGGGCTGAGCCCCTGTAATGGGGTCACACCGCACTGCTATGGGGTCCCACCCCTCTCTATGGGGCCGAGCCCCCCAATATGGGTTCACACCCCTCTCTATGGGGCCGAGCCCCCCAATATGGGGTTCACACCCCTCTCTATGGGGCCGAGCCCCCCACGCCGGGGTCCCAGCCCTCCCTGGGGGCCGCGGGTGCCCCCCGGGCGCCCCCGGCCCCCCTCTGACCTCCTTCTCTCCCCAGCTACCGCCCGGCGCTGCCGACGGCCCAGCTGGGGCCACTTATGGGGCTGGAGCCCCCCGAGCGCCGCCGCTTCCTGGGGGGGCTGCCCCTCACCTTCACCGGGCCCGACCGCGGCGCCATCGACTGCCGGCAGAGCCTCAGCGCCCTGCCCCACATCTGAGTGACCCACAGGGAGCCACCGTGGGGCAGGGCCTGGCCGCACTGCCCCACATCTCAGTGACCCACAGGGAGCCACCGTGGGGCAGGGCCTGGCCGCACTGCCCCACATCTCAGTGACCCACCTCTGCCCCACAGCTGCCCCATAAGTCACCCACAGTGGGGCTGCCCCACATCTGAGCCACAGCTCTGCCCCACATCTGAGCCGTGGCTGCCCCACGGCAGGGCCGGCCCATGGCTGGCCCACACTGGGGCTGGCCCACAGCTCTGACCCACAGCTGACCCACGGCGGGGCTGCCCCATCACTGCCCCATAACCTTCTCTCCCCCCTCAGCAGCCACCAAGGGCGTTTGGGGCGGTGGGGCCCGGACCTGCCCCATAAGCGCCCTCAGAGCCACCGTGGGGAGGGGATTTGGGCTGGGGAGGGGGCGACTTGTGGGGCTGACAGCGACGGCTGCCCCATAGCAGCCCCCAGCCGTGCCCAGGGGGGCGTTTGGGGTGGGATCTGTGGGGCTCAGCTCGACATCTGTGGGGCACAGCAGCTGCTTGTGGGGCAGAGCTCAGGATTTGGGGGGAAAGCTCAAGATCTGGGGGGCAGAGCTCCAGATTCGGGGGGCTCTGTTGGGGGGCAGAGCTCCGGATTTGGGGGCTCATTTGGGGGGCAGAGCTCCAGATTCGGGGGGCTCTGTTGGGGGGCAGAGCTCCAGATTTGGGGGTTCATTTGGGGGGCAGAGCTCCGGATTTGGGGGCTCATTTGGGGGGCAGAGCTCCGGATCTGTGGGGCTCTGTTGTGGGGGAAAGCTCAAGATTTGGGGGTCAGAGTTCCAGATTTGGGGGGCTCTGTTGTGGGGCTCTGTTGTGGGGCAGAGCAGCTCCCCCGTGCCCCCCACATCCCCCCCCCCAACTTTAACCGTGCCTCAGTTTCTCTCTCTCTCCCTGCTGCCGAGGTCTCGCCCCGGCCCCACGGACAGAGACCCCCGGACCCCCGCCCGCCCCACGGAGGACGGAGAGACCCCCGGAGGGACCCCCAGGCCGCGGCCCCGCCCTCAACAACGGAGCCCCCACCCCCCCCGGGACCCTCCCCCATCGCCGCCGCCGCACACGGAGCCCCCACCCCCACCCCCAAAATTCCAGCCAGATTTGGGGAGGGGGCTCCCCCCACCGCCCACCCGGGGGGGCTCCAGCGCCGCCGCCCGCCGCCATCATCATCATCATCGCCACCACGGCTCCTCCTCCTCCTCCCCTGGGTCTTCTTTGCGCTGCTCAAATTCCCCTTTTTTGGTTCGTATTTAATTTATTTCCACCCCCCACCCGTCCTCCCCCCATCCCCCCCCCCCCCCCCTCCCCCGCTCGTCTCTCTGCAGGTAAAATCGCCCCTCCCCCTCCCCTCTTTCCCCCCCCCCCCTCCCCTCTCCTTTTTTTCTCTTTTTTAAGCTTTTTTTGGACAGAATAAAGAAGAAAAACAAAAACAACAACAACAACAACAAAAAAAAACCGAAAAAAAAAAAAAAAAAAAAAAGGGTTGGAGTTATGGGCGGGTGGGGGAGGGGTCAGGGTGGGGGTGGGGCGGGGAATTTGTACCTACAGAGTTCTACAAATATATTTACATAAAAAAATATTAAAAAAGATAAAAGCCACGCCTCCTGTGCGCCCCTCCCCCACGGTTTTCCTTTATTTATTATTTCCTCTTTTTTGTTTTTCCTCTTTTTTTTCACAAAAATATTCGCGGGGGGGGGGAGGGATGGCAGAAGGGGCGGGGTGCGAGGAGGCCCCGCCCCCTGCGGTCTGATTGGATGAACAGCATGCGGGGAGATGTGGGGGCGGGGCCTGGCGCGCACAGGCCACGCCCCCGTTTTAGCCACACCCCTTTGGCAGCTTTACCTCAGTGCAATTAACTTGGCTCCGCCCCGTTATGGCCACGCCCCTCCAGCTTTGGCCACACCCCCTTTTATTGGCTCCACCCACTCCTGTTGGCCACGCCCCTGGTGCGTTTGGCTCCGCCCCGCGCGGGGAGGTTTGGCAGATTGGGGGGCAGATTTGGGGGGTCCTGGGGGGGTTTTGGGGGTTTTTTTGGGGGGTTTTGGGGTCATTTGGAGAGTTTGCTGATGACCCTGATCAGCGCCGCGTTCTCGTCCTTCAGCCGCTGGTTGTCGGCCCGAAGGTCCGACAGGGCCTGGGAAGGGTCCGCGGGTCAGAACCGCCCCAAAATCACCCAAAAAACACCCCAAAACCATCCCAAAACTACCCTGAAACCACCCCCAAAACCATCCCAAAACTACCCTGAAACCACCCCCAAAACCATCCCAAAACTACCCTGAAACCACCCCAAAACCACTCCAAAACTACCTCAAAATCACCCCAAAACCACCCAAAACTACCCTGAAACCACCCCCAAAATCACCCTGAACCCGCCCTGAAAACACGCCAAAACCCCCCCAAAACCAACCTCAAAATCACCCCAAAACCACCCCAAAAATCACCTCAAACCACCCTAAAATTCACCCTGAAATCACCCCAAAATCACCTTCAGCTCCTCCTCCAGCTCAGCCGCCTTCAGCTCCAGCGCCCGGCGCTCCTGGGGGGAACGAGGGGAAGATTTAAAGGGAAATGTGAGAGGAAAAGGGAGAGAAATGTGAGGGGAAAATGGAGAGCAATGTGAGAGGAAAAGGGAGAGAAATGTGAGGGGAAAATGGAGAGCAATGTGAGAGGAAAAGGGAGAGAAATGTGAGGGGAAAATGGAGAGAAATGTGAGGGGAAAATGGAGAGAAATGTGAGGGGAAAATGGAGAGCAATGTGGGGAAAAATCATGGGGGAAAAAGGAAATGTGAGGGGAGAAAAGGGCGGGAAAACGTGAGGGGAAAATGGCGGCGAACATGAGGCGAAAATGGAGGAAAAAGGAGAAAAATGGCACGAATGTGAGGGGAAAAGTGGGAAATGTGAGGGGAAAAAGGCGGGAAATGTGAGAGGAGAAAAGGGGGGAAACGTGAGGGGGAAAATGGTGAGAAATGTGAGGAGAAAAGGGAGGGAAAGATGAGGGGAAAATAGCAGAAAAACATGAGGGGAAAAAGAAGGCAACATGAGGGGAGAAAAGGGGAGAATTGTGAGGGGAAAATGGAGGAAAACGTGAGGGAAAAGTGGGGGAAAGTGTGAGGGGATAAAGAGGAAACATGAGAAGAAAATGGAGGGAAATGTGAGGAGAAAAATTGCAAAAATGTGAGGGGAAAAGTGGTGGGAAACATGAGAGAAAAATGGGGGAAATGGGAATAAAACGTGAGGGGAAAAAGAGGGAAATGTGAGGGGCGAAAAGGGCGAAATGTGAGGAGAAAAAGGAAATGTGAGGGGGGAAATGGCAAAAATGTGAGGGGAAAATGCTAGGAAAACATGAGGAGAAAAAGGAGACAAAGTGAGGGGAGAAAAGGGGGGGAATTGTGAGGGGAAAATGGAGGGAAACGTGAGGGGAGAAAAGGGCGGGAAAACGTGAGGGGAGCAAAATGGCGGCGACCGTGAGGGGAAAATGGAGGGAAAGGTGAGGGGTAAAAGGGAGGGAAATCTGAGGAGAAAAATGGCAAAAATGTGAGGGGAAAATGTGGGAAATGTGAGAGGATAAAGGGGGAAAAGTGTGAGGGGGAAAAGGGCAGGAAATATGAGGGTAAAATGGCAGAAATGTGAGGGGAAAATGGAGGGAAACGTGAGGGGAGCAAAATGGCGGCGACCGTGAGGGGAAAATGGAGGGAAAGGTGAGGGGAAAAGGACAGGAGATGTGAGGGGAAAATGGAGGAAAAACATGAGGGAAGAAAAAGAGGAAATGTGAGGGGAGAAAAGAGGGGGAAAGCGTGAGGGGAAAATGGAAGAAAATGGCAGAAATGTGACGGAAAATGGAGGGAAAACGTGAGGGGAGAAAAGGGCGGGAAAATGTGAGGGGAGCAAAATGGCGGCGGCCGTGAGGGGAAAAAGCAGAAAACGTGAGGAGAAAGCGTGGGAAATGTGAGGTAAGAGTGGGGGAATGTGAAGGGTTCTTGGTGGGGGTGGTTTTTGGGTGGTTTTGGGGTGGTTTTTGGGTGGTTTTGGGTGGTTTTGGGTGTGGTTTTGGGTGGTTTTGGGTGGTTTTGGGGGTGGTTTTGGGGGTGGTTTTTGGGTGGTTTTTGGGGTGGTTTTTGGGGTGGTTTTGGGGTGGTTTTGGGGTGGTTTTGGGTGGTTTTGGGGTGGTTTTGGGGTGGTTTTGGGGTGTTTTTTGGGTGGTTTTGGGGTGGTTTTGGGTGGTTTTGGGTGGTTTTTGGGTGGTTTTTGGGTGGTTTTGGGGTGGTTTTGGGGTGTTTTTGGGTGGTTTTGGGGTGGTTTTGGGGGTGTTTTTGGGGTGGTTTTGGGTGGTTTTGGGTGGTTTTTGGGTGGTTTTTGGGTGGTTTTGGGTGGTTTTGGGTGGTTTTGGGTGGTTTTGGGTGGTTTTTGGGGTGTTTGGGGTGGTTTTGGGGTGGTTTTGGGTGGTTTTGGGTGGTTTTTGGGTGGTTTTGGGTGGTTTTGGGGTTTTGGGGTGTTTTTTGGGGTGGTTTTGGGGGTGGTTTTGGGGTGGTTTTGGGGTGGTTTTGGGTGGTTTTGGGGTTGGTTTTTGGGGTGGTTTTTGGGTGGTTTTGGGGTGGTTTTGGGGTGGTTTTGGGGTGGTTTTTGGGGTGGTTTTGGGTGGTTTTGGGGTGGTTTTTTTGGTTTTGGGTGGTTTTGGGGGTTTTTGGGGTGGTTTTTGGGTGGTTTTGGGTGGTTTTGGGTGGTTTTTGGGTGGTTTTGGGTGGTTTTGGGTGGTTTTGGGGTGGTTTTTGGGTGGTTTTGGGTGGTTTTGGGGTGGTTTTGGGGGGTTTTGGGCACTCGTGACCACTCGAGTGACCACTGAGGCCCGCCCGGGAGGGAGTGAGCGCTGGGCACTGACCACTGAGTGACCAATGAGTGACCACTGAGTGACCAATGAGTGACCCAGAGTGACCATGAGTGATCCTGAGTGACCACTGAGTGACCAATGAGTGACCGCTGATCTGAGTGACCAATGAGTGACCGCTGACCTGAGTGACCCCTGTGACCCGAGTGACCACCGAGTGACCACTGAGTGACCACTGAGTGACCACTGATACTGAGTGACCCTGAGTGACCCAGAGTGACCCAGAGTGACCATGAGTGCTCCTGAGTGACCAATGAGTGACCAATGACTGATAGTGACCCTGAGTGAACACTGAGTGACCCTGAGTGACCATGAGTGCTCCTGAGTGACCAATGACTGATAGTGACCCTGAGTGACCCAGAGTGACCCAGAGTGACCCAGAGTGACCCAGAGTGACCATGAGTGATGCTGAGTGACCACTGAGTGATAGTGACCATGAGTGACCACTGAGTGACCACTGAGTGACCACTGAGTGACGACTGACGTGGGTGACCCCCGTGTGACCCCCGTGTGACCCCGGCGTGACCCCGGCGTGACCCCTGACCTGAGTGACCCTCTCGAGCTCCAGCCGGCTCTGGGTCAGCGCCAGCTCCGCCTCCTGCAGCTGCTCCCGAATCCGCTCGTTTTCAACCCAAAGCTCCTGGAACAGCTGGGGGGGGGGGCAGGGGGGGGGGAGGGGCAGGTCCCACCTGACCCCCCCCCGAACTCAGGGAGCCCCAGAATCCCCTCCCCCATGCCAAAATTACCCCCAAAAATTACCCCCAAAATCCCCAAATTTAACCCTAAAATCCTTCAAATCCCCCCAAATCCCCAAATTTAACCCCAAAATCGTTCAAATCCCCCCAAAATCCCCAAATTCCCTCAAATTTAACCCTAAAATCCTTCAAATCCCCCCAAATCCCCAAATTTAACCCTAAAATCCTTCAAGTGCCCCCAAAATCTCAAAATTCCCTCAAATTTAACCCCAAAATCCTACAAATCCCCCCAAATCCCCAAATTTAACCCCAAAATCCTTCAAATCCCCCCAGAATCCCCAAATTCTCCCTGAAGTTCCCCAAAATCTCCAGAATTCCCCCAAAATCTGCCCGAACTGTCCCAAATTCCCCAAACGCCCCTCGAATCCCCCAAACCCCAAATTTCTCCCCAAATTTCTCCCCAAATTTCTCCCCGAATTCCGCCCGGACGCCCAAAATCCCCCCGAAATCCCCGAATTTGGGGAGCTCCCCAAGCCCCTCCCCCTCACCTGTTGGTAATCGAAGGGCGGGGCCGGCGGGGGGCGGAGCCCGTTGGGGGGCGGGGCGGGGGCGGGGCTGTGGGGGAGGGGAGGCTTGGGAATCATCCCAGGACCCCCAAAATTCCCCCAAATTTCCCCCAAATCATCCCAGACATCCCCAAAATTCACCCCAAGACCCCAAAATTTTCCCCAAAATTCTCCCCAGCGCCCCCCAAACCAACTCAGGACCCCCCAAATTCCCCCCCACCCCAAACTCCCCCCAAAAATTCCACCACACCCCCCCAAAAATTCCGCCAAATTCACCCCAGGACCCCAAAATTTCCCCCAAATCCACCCAGAGGCACCACGGGACCCCCAAAATCCCCCCAGGAACCCCCAAAATCCCCCCCAAATCACATCAGGACCCCCAAAATCCCCCCCAAATCACATCAGGACCCCCAAAATCCCCCCCAAAATCCCCAGGAACCCCCAAAATTCACCCCGGGACCCCCAGATTCACCCCAGACCCCCCCAAAACCAACCCAGGACCCCCCAAAATTCCCTCAAAAATTCCCCCAAATTTCTCCAAAGTCACCGCAGACCCCCCAAACCATCCCAGGACCCCCCAAACCCCCCCAGGACCCCCCAAACCCCCCCCAGGTTCCCCCAAATCCCCCAGGACCCCCCAGGACCCCCCAAACCCCCCAGCCCCCGTACCTGGGGGGGGGCGGGGCCTCCTCGGGCCCGTTGCTCTCCGAGGCCGCGGTGGGGGAGGGGCCGGACCCACCTGGGGGCACCTGGGCGGGGGGGGCGGGGAGCCGGGGGGGGTCCTGGGGGGAGGTGAGGAAGGGGAGAGAGACCCCAAAAACCACAAAAATTCCCTCAAAAATCCCCCCAAAAAACACCAAAAATATCCCCAAAAACCACCAAAAATATCCCTAAAATTCCCCTAAAAAATACCAAAATTACCCCCCAAAATCCCCCCAAAAAACACCAAAATTCCCCCCAAAAAACACCAAAAATAACCACCAAAAATATCCCCAAAATTCCCCTAAAAACCACCAAATATCCCCCAAAAACACCAAAAATAACCACCAAAAATATCCCTAAAATTCCCTTAAAAAATACCAAAATTCCCCCAAAAATTCCCCAAAAACCACCAAAAATATCCCCAAAATTCCCCTAAAAACCACCAAAAATCCCCCCAAAAAACCCAAAAACAACCAAAAAAATATCCCCAAAATTCCCCTAGAAAACACCAAAATCCCCCCAAAATCTCCCCAAAATTACCCCCACAAAACATCCCCGAAATTCCCCCAAAACACCAAATTCCCTCAAAATCTCCCGAACTTTCCCCAAAAAACCCCAAAATCCCCCCAAATCCTCCCAGATTTCCCCAAATTCCCCCAAAATTCCATAAATTTTCCCCAAATCCCCCTCAGGACCCCCTGAGACCCCAAATTCCCCAAAATTCCCCCCAAAATCCACAAAATGCCTCCGAATTCTCCCCAAATTTCCCTCAAATTCCTCCGAATTTTTCCCAAATCCCCCCAAAATCCCTGAAATTCTCCCCAAAATTCCCCCAAATCCCCCAAATTTCCAGAAATTCCCCCCAAATTATCCAAATTTCCCCCAAATTCTCCAAATTTCCCCCAAATTTCCCCAAATTTCCCCCCAAATTTCCCCAAATTTCCCCCAAATTTCCCCAAATTTCCCCGAATTCTCCCCAAACACTCACGGCCGGCTCCCGCCCGCCCTCGTCCCTGATTGGCTGCTCCTGGCCACGCCCCTCGGCGGCTCGGCCAATCCCCTGCTCCGCCGCCCTCAGCTCCGTCAGGGTCACGCCCTGGGGTCATTCAGGGGTCACGGGGATTTTGGGGTGAATCGGGGACGTTTTGGGGCAGTTTTGGGGGATTTTGGGGTGTTTTTAGGGTGGATTTTCGGGCAGTTTTTGGGGTAATTTTGGAGCTTTTTGGGGGTGATTTTGTGGTGTTTCTAGGGTGGATTTTGGGGCATTTTTGGGGGGATTTTGTGGGGATTTTGGGGCGGTTTTAGGGTGGATTTTGGGGCAGTTTTGGGGGGGATTTTGTGGAAATTTTGCAGCTTTTTGGGGGTGATTTTGTGGTGTTTTTAGGGGGGATTTCGGGGCAGTTTTGGGGTAATTTTGGAGCTTTTTGGGGGTGATTTTGTGGGGATTTTGGGGTGTTTTTAGGGTGGATTTTGGGGCAGTTTTTGGGGGGATTTTGGGGCAGTTTTTGGGGGGATTTTAGGGTGGATTTTGGGGCATTTTTGGGGGGATTTTGGGGCAGTTTTTGGGGGGATTTTGGGGTAATTTTGGGGCTTTTTGGGGGTGACTTTGGGATGTTTTTAGGGAGGATTTTGTGGTGTTTTTAGGGTGGATTTTGGGGCAGTTTTTGGGGTTATTTTGGCAGTTTTTGGGTCCCACCTGGGTTGCTCTCCGCGCCTGCCTCATCAGGGTGATTTTGGGGCAGTTTTTGGGGTGATTCTGGGGCAGTTTTTGGGGCAGTTTTTGGGCAGGTTTTGGTTGATTTTGGGTCAGTTTTTGGGGTGATTTTGGCAGTTTTGGGGCAGGTTTTGGGGTGATTTTGGGGCAGTTTTGGGTGATTTTGGCAGTTTTTGGGGCCCTTTTTTGGGTGATTTTGGGGCGGTTTTTGGGTCAGTTTTTGGGCAGGTTTTGGGTTAAATTCAGGGATGTTTTTCGGGTGATTTTGGCAGTTTTTGGGGCAGTTTTTGGGGTGATTTTGGCAGTTTTTGGGGCAGTTTTTGGGGTGATTTTGGCAGTTTTTGGGTCAGGTTTTTGGGTGATTTTGGGGCAGTTTTGGGGCAGTTTTTGGGCAGGTTTTGGGGCGGGTTTTGGGGTGATTTTGGGTCGGGTTTTGGGGTGATTTTGGGTCGGTTTTTGGGGTGATTTTGGCAGTTTTTGGGTCGGTTTTTGGGGTGATTTTGGCAGTTTTTGGGGCAGTTTTTGGGTGATTTTGGGGCAGTTTTTGGGGTGATTTTGGGTCATTTTTTGGGCAGGTTTTGGGGTGAATTCAGGGATGTTTTTGGGGTGATTTTGGCAGTTTTTGGGGCAGTTTTTTGGGTGATTTTGGGTTGGGTTTTGGGGTGATTTTGGGGCAGTTTTTGGGGTGATTTTGGCAGTTTTTGGGGCACTTTTTGGGGTGATTTTGGCAGTTTTTGGGGCAGTTTTTTGGGGTGATTTTGGCAGTTTTTGGGGCAGTTTTTGGGGTGATTTTGGGTCGGTTTTTGGGGTGATTTTGGCAGTTTTTGGGTCATTTTTTAGGCAGCTTTTGGGGTGATTTTGGCAGTTTTTGGGGCAGTTTTTTGGGTGATTTTGGGGCGGGTTTTGGGGTTTTGGGGGTGTTTTTATTTTGGCAGGTTTCGGTCAGTTTTTGGGGTGATTTTGGCAGTTTTTGGGTCAGGTTTTTGGGTGATTTTGGGGCAGTTTTGGGGCAGTTTTTGGGTCAGTTTTTGGGGTGATTTTGGGTCGTTTTGGGGTGATTTTGGCAGTTTTTGGGGCAGTTTTTGGGGTGATTTTGGGCAGTTTTGGGGCAGTTTTTGGGTGATTTTGGCAGTTTCGGGTCCCACCTGTGTCGCTCTCCGCGCCTGCCGCATCAGGCGGCTCCGCGCTTTGCGCTGCGACTCCGACTCCTCGTCCCGGGCTGGGGGCTGGAACGGCCTGGGCGGGATTTGGGGGAAAAAACGGCGATTTTGGGACAATCCCCCAAATCCCAGCCATGGAGAGGAAACACGGGATTCTTGGGGGATCCCATGGGATTTTGGGGACGTTTTGGGGGAAAATGGGGATTTTGGGGGGTTTGAGGGGAGTTTGGGGAAGAAAAAATCAGATTTTGGTGCGTGCAGGGGAAAACCAATGATTTGGGGGTAAAACTGAGATTTCTGGGGAGTAACGGAAAGAAAAATCGGGGTTTTTGTGTGGGGGGGGGTTTGGGGGATTTGAGGGGATTTTGGGGGTTTTGGGGAGAAAAAAGCAAATTCTGGGGGGTTTGAGGAAGGAAATGGGGATTTTGGGGGATTTTGGGGGATTTTAGGGGGGGTTGGGGGAATTTGAGGGGATTTTGGGACAGTTTGGGGAATTTGAGGGGATTTGAGGGGATTTTGGGGCAGTTTTGGGGGAATTTCAGGGGATTTTGGGGAGATTTCAGAAATGGAGAATTCTGAGGACCCCACCGAGGTTTTTGGGGCGGTTTTGGGGGTCCCGGGGTGGGGGAGGGGCCTCACCTGCGCACCCTCGGCTCGGGGGGGTCCCGGGGGGCGGCGGGCGGGCGGGGGCTGGGGGGGGGGCACCAGCGTCAGCCCCGCCCCCTTCAACCCCTCCCCCTAGAAAAGCCCCTCCCCTTATAGCCCCTCCCAAATTAAACTCCTCCCCATTTAAAGCCCCTCCCCATTTTAGCCCCTCCTACTTTTAAGCCCCTCCCTGATTTAAGCCCCTCCCTCTTTCAAACCCCTCCCCATTTTAAACCCTTCTAAGCCCCGCCCCTTTTGAATTTTAAGCCCCTCCCATTTTCCCCCTCCCCCGTTCTCACCTGGGGGGTCTCTGGGTGGGGGAGGGGCGGCCGGGGGCTCCGGACCCTGCGGGGGGAGGGGCCGTAAGTGGGCGTGGCCGAGCACACAAAGGGGCGTGGTCTAAACCAGAATGGGGCGTGGTCTCACCGTGGGCGGAGCCTGCAGGCGCGGGGAGGAGGCGGAGCGGCGCACGGGGGGCGGGGCCTGGGCGGGGGGCGTGTCCCGGGCGGGGCCTGGCCACGCCCCCAGGGAGCCGGACCTGCAGAGAGCCCCGGGGGGGGGCTGGGGGGGCGGTGGGGGCGGGGCCACGCCCGGGCCCCGCCCCTTTGCCCCGGAATGGAGGGAGGGGGAGGGGCCTTACCGGCAGCGGGGGGGCGGGGCCGTTGGGGGGCGGAGCCTCGGGGGGATCTGGGGAGGGGGGAGGGGCGGTGAGAGACCACGCCCCCTCCTGAGAGACCCACAAATAAAAACCAAAATTTCCCGCCCAAAATTCACTTTTTTCCACTCAAATTCCCCATTTTCCCCAATTCTCCCAATTTCCCAGTTTTCCCCAATTTTTCCCAATTTCCCGCTTCTCCCCCAATTTGCCCATTTTCCCCAATTTCCCGTTTTTTCCCCATTTTTCCCAATTTCCCCGTTTTCCCCCCAAATTCCCAGTTTTTCCCCAATTTCCCGGTTTTTCCCAATTTTTCCGAATTTCCCTGTTTTTCCCCAATTTCCCCATTTTTCCCAATTTCCCAGTTTTCCCCAATTTTTCCGAATTTCCCCGTTTTTCCCCAATTTCCCAGTTTTTTCTCCATTTTTTCCAATTTCCCCATTTTCCCCAATTTCCCAGTTTTTCCCCCAAATTCCCCATTTTTCCCCATTTTCTCAATTTCCCCGTTTTCTCAATTTCCCTGTTTTCCCTCATTTTTCCCAATTTCCCAGTTTCCCCATTTTCCCCCCGCTCACCCCCCGGCTGTGGGCGGGGCTCCCCCGGCTGTGGGCGGGGCTCCCCCTCCGGCCCCTCCCCCTCCGGCCCCGCCCCCCGCTCACCCCCCGGCTGTGGGCGGGGCTCCCCCGGCGGTGGGCGGGGCTCCCCCTCCGGCCCCTCCCCTCCGCCCCGCTACCCCCGGCTGTGGGGGGGCCCGCGGTGGGCGGGGCTCCCCCTCCGGCCCCTCCCCCTCGCTGTCCCCGCCCTCGTCGCTCTCGGCCCCGCCCCCGCCCGGGGGGCTGAGGGGGGGGGGCAGCGCCCCCTCCCCCACCCGCTCCCGGGCCTGCAGCAGCGTCAGCTTCTCCCGGGAGCTGCGGCGCGACACCGAGATTCTGGGGCGAAAAACCGAGATTTTGGGCAAAAACGGAAATAGAGAAAAATATAACTTCGGTTTGGGCGAAAAACCGGGGATTTTAGGGGCAGAAATGGGGATTTGGGGGCTTCTCCCGGGAGCTGCGGCGCGACACCGAGATTCTGGGGCGAAAAACGGCAAATTTGGGCAAAAATGGAAATTACAGGAAAATAAAAGTTCATTTTGGGCAAAATATCGGGGATTTTGGGAAAAAAAAAAAAAGAGGATTTTAGGAGTCCAAGGGGGGGATTGGGGAGGTTTTTGGGGTTTTTTGGGCGGGATTTTTTTGGGGTATTTTTGGGGAAATTTTGGGAGGTTTGGGGGGATTTTTTGGGGTAATTTCAGGGGTGATTTTTGGGGTGATTTTGGCGGTTTTGGGAGATTTTTGGGGGTATTTTCTGGGGGTTTTGGGGGTATTTTTGGGATTTTTTTGCGGTAATTTCGGGGGTTTTGGGGGGTATTTTTGAGGGATTTTTGGGGGTAATTTTTTGAGTTATTTTTTGGGTATCTTTGGGGTAATTTTGCTGATTCTGGGGTATTTTTGGGGGGTATTTTCTGGCAGTTTTGGGGGGTTTTTGGGGGGTGATTTTTGGGATAACTTTGCTGGTTTTGGGGAATTTTTGGCAGGTATTTTCTGGGGGTTTTTGGGGGTAATTTTGGGGTAATTCCGGGTGTTTTGGGGGGATTTTTGGGGGTATTTTCTGGGGGTTTTGGGGAGTTTTTGGGGGTAATTCGGGTTTTTGGGGGTGATTTTTAGGGGGTGATTTTCGGTTTGGGGATTTTTGGTTTTTCTGGGTTTTTGGGGATTTTTGGGGGGTAATTTTGCGTTTTTTGGGGTATTTTGGGGTGATTTTTGGGGTGATTTTGCCGGTTTCGGGGGGTTTTGGGGGGTATTTTCTGGGGGTTTTGGGGGATTTTTAGGGGTGATTTTTGGGGTGATTTTGCCGGTTGTGGGGGCTGATTTTTGGGGTAATTCCGGGTGTTTTGGGGGTGATTTTTTGGGGTAATTTTGCCGGTTTCGGGGGATTTTTGGGGGGTATTTTCTGGGGGTTTTGGGGGCTATTTTGGGGCTATTTTCAGGGGTTATTTCTGGGGTAATTCCAGGTGGTTTTTGGGGTGGTTTTGGGGGGGTAATTTTTGGGATAACTTTGCCGGTTTGGGGAGATTTTTGGGGGGTATTTTCTGGCAGTTTTGGGGGGTGATTTTTGGGGTAATTCCGGGTGTTTCAGGGTTGATTTTTGGGGTGATTTTGCCGTTTTGGGGGTGATTTTTGGGGGATTCGTTGTTTCAGGGGTACTTTTAGGGGGTGATTTTCGTTGGGGGTTTTTTTGGGTGATTTTTGGGGGTGATTTTGCGGCTGGTTTTCACCGTCGGTGATTGCTGGGGGTAATTCCCGTGTTTTGGGGGGGATTTTTGGGGATTTTGGGGGTATTTTCAGGGTGATTTTTGGGGTGATTTTGCCTCCGGATTTTTGGGGATCTTCAGGGTGATTTTGGGGTGGTTTGCGGGGCCTGCGGGGAGTGGCCCGGGGGGGAGGGGCACAATTTCGGGGTGAATTTGGGATTTTGGGGGTGGCCCCGGGTCTTCTGATTTGGGGGATTTTGGGGAGGATTTGGCGGGGCCTTTTGGGAGGAGTTGGGGGGGGTGAGGGGGGCAAAATTTGGGGTGAATTTGGGATTTTTGGGGGATTTTGGGGTGATTTGGGGGATTTTGGGGTGAATTTGGGGGATTTTGGGGTGAATTTGGGATTTTTGGGGGATTTTGGGGGATTTTGGGGTGATTTGGGGGGTTTTGGGGTGAATTTGGGGTGTTTGTTCTGAATTTGGGGTGTTTGGGCTAAATCCGTGTGGTTTTGAGGCGTTTTAGGGGTGAATTTGGGTGATTTTGGTCTGAATTGGAGCATTTGGGGGGGTTTGGGTGATTTTGGGGTAAATCCGGGCAGTTTTGGGGTGAATCTGCACATTTTGGTGTGAATCCGTGCATTTCTGGGGTAATTTCTGTGGTTTTGGGGTGAATCTGTGCATTTTTGGGGTGATTTCTGTGCAGTTTTTGGGTAATTTCTGTGCACTTTTTGGGGTGAATCTTTCCATTTTTTGGGGTAATTTCTGCGCGGTTTTTGGGTGATTTCTGTGCATTTTTGGGGTGATTTCTGTGCAGTTTTTGGGGTATTTTCTGGGCAGTTTTTGGGGTGAATCTGTGCAGTTTTTGGGGTGATTTCTGTGCAGTTTTTGGGGTATTTTCTGTGCAGTTTTTGGGGTAATTTTGTTCAGTTTTGGGGTGATTTCTGTGCAGTTTTTGGGGTGAATCTGTGCATTTCTGGGGTAATTTCTGTGCTGTTTTTGGGGTGATTTCTGTGCGGTTTTTGGGGTGATTTCTGGGCAGTTTTTGGGGTGATTTCTGTGCAGTTTTTGGGGTGATTTCTGGGCAGTTTTTGGGTGATTTCTGGGCAGTTTTTGGGGTGATTTCTGTGCAGTTTTTGGGGTATTTTCTGTGCAGTTTTTGGGGTGAATCTGTGCGTTTTGGGGGCTCACGTGGATCTGGCGCCGCTGCAGCTCCTCCAGCAGCGGCAGCGTCTCCTCGTCCGCCAGGTCACAGGGACGCTGCCCCTGCCCGGGGGGACACGGCGGGGAGAACTGACCCAAAACCGCCCAAAAATAACCCAAAATAACCCAAAACCGACCCAAAATAACCCCAAAATAACCCCAAAATAACCCCCCAATCATCCCCCAAAATAACCCAAAGTAACCCAAAAACTGACCCAAAACCGCCCAAAAATAACCCAAAATAACCCCAAAATAACCCCAAAATAACCTAAAATAACCCCAAAATAACCTCCCAATCATCCCCCAAAATAACCCCAAAACTGACCCAAAATAACCCCAAAATAACCCCAAACCGCCCAAAATAACCCAAAAATAACCCCAAAATAACCCCAAATAACCCCAAACCGCCCAAAAATAACCCCAAAATAACCCAAAATAACCCCCCAATCATCCCCCAAAACAACCCCAAAATAACCCAAAACCGCCCAAAAATAACCCCAAAATAACCCCAAAATAACCCCCAAAAATAACCCAAAAATAACCCCAAAATAACCCCAAACCGCCCAAAAATAACCCCAAATAACCCCAAAATAACCCCAAAACCGCGCCAACAATCCCCCAAACCGCCCCAAAATAACCCCAAAACCGCCCCCCAAGAATCCCCCAAAACCACCCCAAAAATGTCCCATCAAAAACCCCAAAATAACCCCAAAACAACCCCCCAATAATCCCCCAACCCCCCCCAAAAAAAATCCCCAAAAAATCCCCAACAGGACCCCAAAAAAATCCCTCAAAAATTCAAAAAAAATCCCAGAAAAATCCAAATAAAAATTTTAAAAATCCTTTAAAAATTCAAAAAAAAATCCCAAAAAATCCTAAAAAATCCAAATAAAACCCAAAAAATCCCCTGAAAAAATCCCAAAAATCCCCAAAAACTCCCAAATTTCCCAAATCAATTCCCAACATTTCTCACCACGTTATTTTGGGGGCTCATGTCGCAGAGGTGCTCGCAGAGCAGCCGGCACGCCTCCTCCACACCCCAAAACCCCCCAAAAATTTTCAAAAAATCCCCAAATAAATCACCAAAAAAATCCCCCAAAAATCCCCAAAAATTCCTGAAAAAATCAGAAAAACATTTCAAAAAAATCCCCCAAAAATCCAAACGAAATTTTTAAAAAATCCTTTAAAAATTCAAAAAAAATCTAAAAAATCCCCAAAAAATCCTAAAAAATCCCAAAAAACCCCTGAAAAAAATCCCAAAAATCCCCAAAAACTCCCAAATTTCCCAGATAAATTCCCAAACCTCTCACCACGTTATTTTGGGGGCTCATGTCGCAGAGGTGCTCGCAGAGCAGCCGGCACGCCTCCTCCACGCCCCAACCCCCAAATTTCAACCCCAATCCCAAATCCTGAAAAATCAGAACCTTTCAAGAAAATCCCGCAAAAATCCATACAAATTTTTAAAAATCCGTGAAAAAGTCAAAAAGCAGCCTAGGGCCAAAAACCGCAAAAAATCCAAAAAACCCAAAAACCCCGGAAAAATCCCAAAAAACCGCACAAAATGACCCAAAATAAACTGGGGGCCAAAAACGGCACAAAGTGACCCAAAAACGGCCAAAAAACGGCAAAAAGTGACCCAAAAACGGCCAAAAACGGCAAAAAGTGACCCAAAAACGGCCAAAAATGGCACAAAGTGACCCAAAAACAGCCTGGGGGCACAAAAACGGCACAAAGTGATCCAAAAACGGCACAAAGTGACCCAAAAACGGCACAAAGTGACCCAAAAACGGCACAAAGTGAGCCAAAACCAGCCAGAAATACACGGAGTGACCCAAAAGCAGCCTGGGGGCCACAAACGCAAAAAGTGACCCAAAAACGGCACAAAATGACCCAAAAAGAGCCAGAAATACACAGAGTGACACAAAAACGGCCAAAAAACGGCAAAAGTGACCCAAAAATACACAGAGTGACCCAAAAATGGCACAAAAACGGCAAAAAGTGACCCAGAACAGCCAGAGTGACCCAAAAGCAGCCTGGGGGCCCAGAAACGCACAAAGTGACCCAAAAACGGAACAAAAATGACCCAAAAAGAGCCAGAAACACACAGAGTGACCCAAAACCAGCCTGGGGGACCCCAAAACCAGCCTGGAGGCACAAAAAGGCACAAAGTGACCCAAAAACGGCCAAAAAACGGCAAAAAGTGACACAAAAATACACAGAGTGACCCAAAACCGGCACAAAAATGGCACAGAGTGACCCAGAACCAGCCAAAACCAGCCTGGGGCACCCCAAAACCACCCAGAGTGACCCAAAAATCACCTGGGGGCCCAAAACCAGCCCAAAAATGCACAAAGTGACCCAAAACAGCCTGGGGGCACAAAAACGCACAGAGTGACCCCAAAACAGCCCAAAACCCACCTGGGGGACCCCAAAAATCACCTGGGGACACAAAAATCACCTGGGGCACCCCCAAACCAGCCCAAAATGCCCCAAATTCGCGGTTTGTGTCACCTCATGACCTCGATGTAGCCCTCGGCTGCTGCCATGCACAGCGCGCTGGCCCCGGTGGGGACAGACCCAAAAAAATCCATTAAAAATACCCTGAAAATGCCCCAAAAAATCCCCCAAAATTCCTAAAAAATCCTAAAAAATCCCCAAAACCCCAAACTGCCCCAAATTCCCGGTTGGAGTCACCTCATGACCTCGATGTAGCCCTTGGCTGCTGCCATGCACAGCGCGCTGGCCCCGGTGGGGACAGACCCCAAAAAATCCATTAAAAATCCCCTGAAAATGCCCCAAAAAATCCCCCAAAATTCCTAAAAAATCCTACAAAATCCCCAAAACCCCAAACTGCCCCAAATCCGCGGTTTGAGTCACCTCATGACCTCGATGTAGCCCTTGGCTGCTGCCATGCACAGCGCGCTGGCCCTGGTGGGGACAGACCCCAAAAAATCCATTAAAAATCCCCAAAAAATCCTAAAAAAATCTAAAAAATCCTACAAAATCCCCAAAACCCCAAACTGCCCCAAATCCGCGGTTGGAGTCACCTCATGACCTCGATGTAGCCCTTGGCGGCCGCCACGTGCAGCGCGCTGGCCCCGGTGGCCGGGTGGGGACAATCGCGGAGCTGCCCCGAGTCCAACCAGAGGCGCGTGTCCCGCAGCATGCGCTCCTCCTCGGCGCGCTTGGCCGCTGCCACCTCCACACCTGGGCACAGGTAACCACAGGTGACACACCTGGGCACACCTGGGCACACCTGGATATACCCTGAGTACACCTGACCCCACCCAGAGCTGTGTGTCCCGCAGCATGCGCTCCTCCTCGGCGGCTTGGCCGCTGCCACCTCCACACCTGGGCACAGGTAACCACAGGTGACACACCTGGGCACACCTGGGCACACCTGGATATACCCTGAGTACACCTGACCCCACCCAGAGCTGTGTGTCCCGCAGCATGCGCTCCTCCTCGGCGCGCTTGGCCGCTGCCACCTCCACACCTGGGCACAGGTAACACACCTGGGCACACCTGGGCACACTTGGGAACCACCTGACCGCACCCACGTACACCTGGGCGCACCCTGACCACACCTGGACACACCCTGACCACACTCATATACACCCTGAGCACACCTGGGCACACCCTGACTGCACCTGAGCACACCTGGATACACCTGGACACACCTGGGCATGTCCTGACTGCACCTGAGCACACCTGAGCACACCTGGATACACCCTGACCACACCCAGATACACCTGGGCACACCTGGATACACCTGGGCACACCTGGGCATGTCCTGACTGCACCTGAGCACACCTGGGCACACCTGGCCACGCCCTGACCACACCCAGATACACCTGGGCACACCTGGGCACACCTGAGCACACCTGGCCACGCCCTGAGCACACCCAGCCACACCCACTTGCAGACCACACCTACCCACAGCCCCACCCGCTCCGAACCACACCCTATTCCCTCTGCCCCGCCCACTCAGCAAAGCCCCACCCACCCAATGGGAAACCCTGCCCAGCCCCAAGCCCCGCCCTCCCCTGCATTGCAGCCCCACCCAGCAAAGCCCCGCCCCCCGGAAAGCCCCGCCCACCCGTGCGCTGCAGCTCCACCCTCAGCGATGCCCCGCCCACCCAGCAAAGCCCCACCCACCCCGGCAAGCCCCACCCACCCCTGCTCTGTAGCTCCGCCCTCAGCAGCCCCACCCAGTGAAGCCCCGCCCACCCCGTGAAGCCCCGCCCACCCCTGTGCTGTAGCTCCGCCCTCAGCGATGCCCCGCCCACCCGTGAAGCCCCGCCCACCCCTGCGCTGTAGCTCCGCCCTCAGCAGCCCCACCCAGCGATGACCCGCCCACCCCGGGAAGCCCGCCCACCCCTGCGCTGTAGCTCCGCCCTCAGCGATGCCCCGCCCACCCCAGTGAAGCCCCACCCACCCCGGGAAGCCCCGCCCACCCCTGCGCTGTAGCTCCACCCTCAGCAGCCCCACCCAGTGAAGCCCCGCCCACCCCGGGAAGCCCCGCCCACCCCTGCGCTGTAGCTCCGCCCTCAGCGATGCCCCGCCCACCCGTGAAGCTCCGCCCACCCCTGCGCTGCAGCTCCGCCCTCAGCAGCTCCTCCAGGGCCTCGTCCTCGGCCACCTCCAGCGGCAGCTCCAGGTCACAGGTGACGGCGGCGGCGTCCGCGCCGTGATCCAGCAGGTACCTGGGCACGGGGGGCACAGGTGAGTCTGGGGGGGCACCGGGGGGGTTTCGGGGGGCACAGGGGGCACAGGGGGGGCACAGGTGACAGTGGCAGCTCCATGATCCAGCAGGTACCTGGCACGGGGGGCACAGGTGAGCCCGGGGGGGGCACCGGGGGGCACAGGTAACCTTGGGAGGGCACACGGGGGTTTGGGGGGGCACAGGGGGGGTCACGGGGGGCACAGGTGAGCACAGGTAACCTTGGGAGGGCACAGGGGGGGCACAGGGGGGTTTGGGGGGTCACAGGGGGCACAGGTGACGGCGGCGGCGTCCGCGCCGTGATCCAGGAGATACCTGGGCACGGGGGGGCACAGGTGAGCACAGGTAACCTTGGGGGGGCACAGGGGGGCACAGGTAACCTTGGGGGGGTCACACGAGGGTTTGGGGGGTTACAGGGGGTCACAGGGGGCACAGGGGGCACAGGTGACAGTGGCAGCGCCGTGATCCAGCAGGTACCTGGCACAGGTGGGCACAGGTGAGCCCGGGGGGGCATGGGGTGGGGGCACAGGGGGTTGGGGGGTCACAGGTGGGCACAGGTGAGCTCGGAAGGGCACAGGTGGGCACAGGTGGGTTTGGGGTGGGCACAGGTGGGCACAGGTGAGCCTGGGAGGGCACAGGGGGTTTGGGGGCACAGGGGGGATATGGGGGGCACAGGGGGGTCACAGGTGACAGTGGCAGCTCCGTGATCCAGCAGGTACCTGGCACAGGTGGGCACAGGTGAGCCCGGGGGGCACGGGGGGTTTGGGGGGGCACGGGGGGGGCACGGGGGGGTTTGGGGGGTCACAGGGGGCACAGGGGGGCACAGGTGGGCACAGGTGAGCCCGGGGGGGGCACGGGGGGGTCACAGGTGGGCACAGGTGAGTCTGGGGGGGCACGGGGGGGGCACAGGTGAGCACAGGTAACCTTGGGGAGGGCACGGGGGGGGGCACAGGGGGGTTTGGGGGGTCACAGGGGGGGCACAGGTGACAGTGGCAGCTCCGTGATCCAGCAGGTACCTGGCACAGGTGGGCACAGGTGAGCCTGGGGGGGTTACAGGGGGGCACAGGTGAGCCCGGGAGGGCACAGGGGGGGTTTGGGGGGCACAGGGGGATATGGGGGGCACAGGGGGGGCACAGGTGATGGCAGCAGCTCCGTGATCCAGCAGGTACCTGGCACAGGTGGGCACAGGTGAGCCCGGGGTGATTTGGGGCGCGTTTGGGGTTTTGGGTGTTTCCCGAGTGTTTTCGGGGTGTTTTTGGAGCCGTTTGAGGGCATTTTTGGGGACACTATAAGGAGAGCTTACGGATATTTGGGGGATATTTTGGGGATATTTTGGGGATATTTTGGGGATGTTTTCAGGGTATTTCAGGGGTATTTTGGGGGATATTTCAGGGATATTTTGGGAGATATTTTTGAGATACTGTAGGAATATTTTGGGGATATTTTGGGGGATATTTCAGGGATATTTTGGGAGATATTTTTGAGATACTGTAGGAATATTTTGGGGATATTTTGGGGGATATTTCAGGGATATTTTGGGAGATATTTTTGAGATACTGTAGGAATATTTTGGGGATATTTTGGGGAATATTTCAGGGATATTTTGGGAGATATTTTCGGGTTATTTTGCAGATATTTCAGGGATATTTTCGGGGATATTTCAGGCTGTTTTGGGGGATATTTTGGAGATCTTTTCAGGATATTTCAGTGATATTTTTGGGGGATATTCTAGGGATATTTTGGGGATATTTTGGGGATATTTTCAGGGATATTTCAGGAATATTTTGGGGATATTTTGGGGGATACTTTCAGGGATATTTTTGGGAGATATTTCAGGGATATTTTCAGGATATTTTGGGGGATATTTTGGAAATCTTTTCAGGATATTTCAGGGATATTTTGGGGATATTTCGGGGATATTTTGGGGATATTTTGGGGATATTTCAGCAATATTTTTGGGGATATTTTTGAGATATTTTAGGAATATTTTGGGGATATTTTGGGGGATATTTCAGGGGTATTTCAGGGATATTTTCAGGGATATTTTCAGGATATTTTGGGGGATATTTTCAGGGTATTTTCAGGATATTTTGGGGATATTTTGGGGGATATTTTGGGGATATTTTGGGGATATTTCAGAGGTATTTCAGGGATATTTTCAGGGATATTTTGGGGATATTTTGGGGATATTTTGGGGATATTTTGGGGGATATTTCAGGGGTATTTCAGGGGTATTTTGGGGATATTTTGGGGGATATTTCAGGGGTATTTTGGGGTGTTTTCGGGCTCTCACTGAGCGATGTGGCGGCACCCGCAGGCCGCGGCCACGTGCAGCGGGGTCCAGCCCTCGTTGTCGGCCTGGTTCACATCGGCGCCGCTCTCGACCAGGAACTGCACGACCTCCATGTTCTCGTCGATGCACGCCTGGTGACGTCACCGGTGACGTCATCGGGGACGCCCCCAGGGACCCCGCCCCCGCCTCGCTGACCACGCCCACTGCCGGCACAGCTGGCGCTCACACAGAAGCCACGCCCCTTCCGTGCTGGCCACACCCACCCACAGCTCCCGGTGGTCGGAGCACGCCCCCCCTTTAGGCCACGCCCACCTGATCCGCCACAGATGGGGTGTCAGCAATGACCACGCCCCCTTTCCTCAGGCCATGCCCCGCCCCTTTTGCAGGCCCCACCCACCAAGGAGACCAAACATTCCCATGGCCACGCCCCCTGTGCAGCAAGCCACACCTTTTCCGAATGAAGCCCCGCCTTTTCCAGCAGGCCCCGCCCACCTCACACAGGTGACAGCTCCTTTAAATCTGACCACGCCCCCATTTCCAATCCTCCACCCCTTCTTGCAGACCCCGCCCACCTCACACAGGTGGTGGTCACTTTAAAGCTGACCACGCCCCTTTCTCTAAGCACCGCCTCCTTTCCCAGGCCCCACCCTCATGCTGCAGCATGATGATACCTGGGCCCCGCCCATTCCAACAAGCCCCGCCCACCTGGTGCACCACGCTGATCCCGTCCGCGTTGGCCCCGCCCATCGCCCAGGCCCCGCCCCATTTCCCCAAGCCCCGCCCACCTGGTGCAGCGCGCTGACCCCGTCCGCATTGGCCCCGCCCGTCACCCAGGCCCCGCCCCTTTCCCCCAAGCCCCGCCCACCTGGTGCAGCGCGCTGATCCCGTCCGCCTTGCCCCGCCCATCGCCCAGGCCCCGCCCCATTTCCCCAAGCCCCGCCCACCTGGTGCAGCGCGCTGATCCCGTCCGCGTTGGCCCCGCCCGTCACCCAGGCCCCGCCCCATTTCCCCAAGCCCCGCCCACCTGGTGCAGCGCGCTGATCCCGTCCGCGTTGGCCCCGCCCAGCAGCGCGCGCCCCCCGCCCTCGGGCGCCATGACCATGGCGCGCGCCTCGGCCAGCTCCGCGCCTGCGCAGACCGCTCGGAACTCGGCCTGGCGCTCGAAGCGCACCCGGGGCGGGCCCGGCCTCGCCGCCGCCTCCCCCGGGCCCGGCGCCGCCTCCGCCGCCTCCTCCCAGCGCCGCAGCTGCTCCCGCCGCCGCTCCCGGGCCGCAGCCGCCGCCGCCGCCGCCGCCGCCGCCGCCATGGCGGGGCCGGGGCCGCCGCTCCGGGAGGGGGCGGGGCCGGAAGCGGCGGGGGCGGGGTCGCCATAGCAACGGCGCGAGCGCGCGCGCGGGGGGCGACGGGAAAGGATGGAGCGGAAGTGACGCAAGGCTGGGTGCGGGTGACGTAATGGTTTTTTTATTGGCGCGACGCGGCGCGTGACGCGGCGTGACGTCACGGGGGCGGGGTCACTTCCAGCGCCCGCCCACGCGGCCCTTGGCGACCTTCTTGCTGTGGGGGAGGGGCGGCCGGGGGTCAGCCCGGGCCGGAGCCCCCAACACCCCAAAAACACCCCAAAAACACCCCAAAAACACCCCAAAAATAACCCCAAAAACACCCCAAAAACACCCCAAAAACACCCCAAAAATAACCCCAAAAACACCCCAAAAACACCCCAAAAACACCCCAAAAATAACCCCAAAAACCCCCCAAAAACACCCCAAAAAACACCCCAAAAAATAACCCGAAAATCACCCCAAAAATAACCCCAAAAATAACCCCAAAAACACCCCAAAAAACCCCCAAAAACACCCCAAAAAACCCCCAAAAAATAACCCCAAAAACACCCCAAAAACACCCCAAAAATCACCCCCAAAACACCCCCAAAACACCCCAAAAACACCCCAAAAATAACCCCAAAACACCCCAAAAACACCCCAAAAAACACCCCAAAAATAACCCCAAAAACACCCCAAAAACACCCCAAAAACACCCCAAAAAACCCCAAAAACACCCCAAAAATAACCCCAAAAATAACCCCAAAAACACCCCAAAAAACACCCCAAAACACCCCAAAAACACCCCAAAAATAACCCCAAAACACCCCCAAAAACACCCCAAAATCACCCCCAAATCACCCCAAAAACACCCCAAAAACACCCAAAAATAACCCCAAAAACACCCCAAAAACACCCCAAAAACACCCCAAAATAACCCCAAAAACACCCCAAAAAACACCCCCAAATAACCCCAAAACACCCCAAAAACACCCCAAAACACCCCAAAAATAACCCCAAAAACACCCCAAAAAACCCCAAAAATAACCCCAAAAAAACCCCAAAAACACCCCAAAAACACCCCAAAAACACCCCAAAAACACCCCAAAATAACCCCAAAAATAACCCCAAAAACACCCCAAAAACACCCCAAAAATAACCCCAAAATACCCCAACCCCACCCCAAAACCCACCTCAAACCCACCCCAAAACCCCCCAAATACCCAAATCTTCACCAAAACCCCCCAAAACCCCAAATACCCCCTCAAAGCGCCCTGAAAAAACCCAAACTTCCATCCCAAAAAACCCCCAAATCCCCCCAAAACCCCAAATCCCCACCCCCCCACCCCCAAATCCCCCCAAATCGCCCAGAAAGACCCCAAAATCCCCCCAAAAAAGCCCCCAAATTTCCCCAAAAACCCCAAAATTCCCCCCCACAAAAAGACCCCAAAATCCTCCCAAAAAAGCCCTGAAATCCCCCTTAGAAAAGCCCCAAAATTATCCCCAAAAACCCCAAAATTCTCCCCCCAAAAAACCCCAAAATTTCCCTAAAAAAGCCCCAAAATTCCCCCCCGAAAGAAAAACTAAAATCCCCCCAAAATCGCCCAAATTCTCCCCCCAAAAAAACCCAAAATGCCCCCAAACAAGACTCCAAAATCCTCCCCCCAAAAAGCCCTGAAATCCCCTAAAAAATCCCCAAAATTGCCCCAAAAGTCGCAAAATGTCCCCAACCCCCCCAAACCCCCAAAAAACCCCAAATCCCCCCCAAAAGCCCTGAAATCCCCCCAAAAAAGCCCCAAAATCATCCCCAGATAACCCCAAAATTCCCCCCCGCCAAAAACCCCAAAATGCCCCCAAAAAAGCCCCAAAAACCCCAAAACTCCCCCCCCAAAAAGACCCCAAAATCCTCCCCAAAAAAACCAAACAAAGACCCCAAAATCCTCCCCAAAAATCTCCCAAAAAAACCAAAGACCCCAAAATCCTCCCCCAAACCCCAAAATTGCCCCAAAAGCCCCGAAATTTCCCCCCCCCCATCCCCCCCCCGTTACAATTTCTGGGCGTGGCTGATCCGGTTGTACAGCACGTTGATCTGGGGGGGAGGGGCGGCGTCACGGCGGGACCCCCAATGCCGGACCCCCCAAAAAAAACCCAAAAAAAAAACCCCAAAAAAAACCCCAAAAAAAAAAACCCCCAAAAACCCCCAAAAAACCCCCAAAAAAAAACCCCGTAAAAACCCAAAAAACCCCCAAAAAAAAACCCCCCCAAAACCCCAAAACCCCAAAAAAAAACCCCAAAAACAAAAACCCCCAAAAAAAACCCAAAACCCCAAAAAACCCAAAAAAAACCCCAAAAAAACCCCAAAAACCCAAAAACCCCAAAAACCAAAAACCCCAAAACCCCAAAAAAAACCCCCAAAAACCCCAAAACCCCCCAAAAAAACCCCAAAAACCCCCCCCAAAACCCCAAAAAAACCCCAAAAAACCCCCCAAAAACCCCAAACCCCCCACAAAAACCCCAAAATGGGAGCGGGGACCCCGAACTGGGAACGGGGACCCTGAATCTGGGAGCCCCAAAAAAACCCCAAAAAAACCCCAAAAACCCCAAAAAACCCCAAAAAACCCCCCAAAAAACCCCCCCAAAAAAAACCCCCAAAAAAACCCCCCAAAAAACCCCCAAAAATCCAAAAAACCCCAAAAATGGGAGCGGGGACCCCGAACTCGGAACTGCCCCGGATTTGGGGTTTGGGGTCCCAATTTGGGTTTTTGGGGTCAGGGTGGATTGGGGGTCCCAGTTTGGGGATTTGGGGTCCCAATTTGGGTTTTGGGTCCCGTTTGGGGGTTTTTGGGGTTCTGGGTCCCAGGGTGGATTTGGGGTCCCATTTTGGGCTTTTTGGGGTTTTGGGGTCCCAGATTTGGGGTCCCAATTTGGATTTTGGGTCCCAGATTTGGGGTTGGGGTCCCAATTTGGGTTTTTGGGGTCCCATTTAAGGGATTTGGGGTCCGGATGGATTTTGGGGTCCCATTTTGGGGTTTTTGGGGATTTTGGGGTTCCAGATTTGGGGTTTTGGGTCCTAATTTGGGTTTTTTGGTCCCATTCTGGGGTTTTTGGGGTTTTGAGGTGGATTTGGGGTCCTAGTTTGGGATTTTGGTCCCGTATTTTGGGGTTTTGGGGTCACAGTTTGGGTTTTGGGGTCCTGTTTCGGGGTTTTTGGGGTTTTAGGGGTCCCATTTAAGGGTTTTTGGGGTCAGGGTGTATTTGGGGTCCCAGGGTGGATTTTGGGTCCCGTTTTGGGGCCGTTTCGGGGTTTTGGGGCCGTTTTTGGGGTTTCGGGGCCATTTTGGGGTTTCGGGGCCGTTTCGGGGCCGTTTTCGGGGTTTCGGGGTCCCATTGAAGGGATTTGGGGTCCCCGGGTGGATTTGGGTCCCATTTTGGGGCCGTTTTGGGGTTTTTGGGGTCCCCGGGTGGATTTGGGGTCCCCGGGTGGATTTGGGGTCCTGTTTTGGGGCCATTTTTGGGGTTTTGGGGCCGTTTTGGGGTTTTGGGGCCGTTTCGGGTTTTTGGGGTCCCAGATTTGGGATTTAGGGTCCCCGGGTGTATTTGGGTCCCATTTTGGGGCCGTTTCGGGGCCATTTTCGGGGTTTCGGGGTCCCATTGAAGGGATTTGGGGTCCCTGGGTGGATTTAGGGTCCCCGGGTGTATTTGGGTCCCATTTTGGGGCCGTTTTCAGGGTTTTGGGGTTTTTGGGGTCCCTGGGTGGATTTAGGGTCCCCGGGTGGATTTGGGGTCCCGTTTTGGGGCCGTTTTGGGGTTTTGGGGCCGTTTCGGGGCCATTTTCGGGGTTTCGGGGTCCCATTGAAGGGATTTGGGGTCCCCGGGTGGATTTGGGTCCCATTTTGGGGCCGTTTTGGGGTTTTTGGGGTCCCCGGGTGGATTTGGGGTCCCCGGGTGATTTGGGGTCCTGTTTGGGGCCTTTTGGGGTTTGGGGCGTTGGGTGTTTTTGGGGGTCCTTGGATTTAGGGTCCCGGTGTATTTGGGTCCCACTTGGGCCGTTTTCGGGGTTTTGGGGTTTCGGGGTCCCTTGGGGGATTTGGGGTCCCCGGGTGGATTTGGGGTCCCATTTTGGGGCCGTTTTGGGGTTTTTGGGGTCCCTGGGTGGATTTAGGGTCCCCGGGTGTATTTGGGTCCCGTTTTGGGGCCGTTTTCGGGGTTTTGGGGCCGTTTCGGGGTCCCTGGGTGGATTTAGGGTCCCCGGGTGTATTTGGGTCCCGTTTTGGGGCTGTTTTCGGGGTTTTGGGGCCGTTTCGGGGCCGTTTTCGGGGTTTCGGGGTCCCCACCTCGTAGCGCTGCCGCCGCAGTTTCTCGCTCAGGTCGAACTTCGGACTCGAGCTGCTGGATCCAGGCGTGCAGCTCCTCGGCCTTGGCCCTAAAACGGGGCAAAAAACCGGATTTTGGGGGTTTTATAGGATTTTATGGGGTTTTAGGGGATTTTGGGGTTTTTTATGGGTTTTTGGGGTTTTGGGGTTTTTTTGGGTTTTTGGGGTTTTTATGGCACTCGAGCTGCTGGATCCAGGCGTGCAGCTCCTCGGCCTTGGCCCTAAAACGGGGGAAAAACGGGATTTTGGGGGTTTTATAGGATTTTGTTTGGGGGTTTTATGGGGATTTTGGGTTTTTTAATGGGTTTGGTTTGGGGTTTTTTGGGGTTTTTGGGGTTTTTTGGGGTTTTGTGGCACTTTTGGAGCTGCTGGATCCAGGCGAGCAGCTCCTCGGCCTTGGCCCTAAAACGGGGGAAATTTAAGGGATTTTGGGGTTTTTATGGGTTTTATGGGATTTTGGGGTTTTTATGGGTTTCATGGGATTTGGGGTTTTTATGGGTTTTATGGGATTTGGGGTTTTTATGGGATTTTATGGGATTTGGGGTTTTTATGGGTTTCATGGGATTTGGGGTTTTTATGGGATTTTAGGGCATTTCGGGGTTTTATGGGGTTGGGCAGTTTGGGGGCTTTTGGAGGGTTTCGGGTGGGTTTGGTGTCGATTTGGGGATTTTTTTGGGGTGAATTTGGGGTATTTTTGGGGATATTTCAGGGATATTTTTGGGATATTTCAGGGATATTTTTGGGGTGAATTTGGGATATTTTTGGGGATATTTTTGGGATATTTCAGGGGTATTTTTGGGGTGAATTTGGGGATATTTCAGGGGTATTTTTGGGGTGAATTTGGGATATTTTTGGGGGTATTTTTGGGGATATTTCAGGGATATTTTTGGGGTGAATTTGGGGTATTTTGGGGGTAAATTTGGGGTATTTTTGGGGATATTTCAGGGATATTTTGGGGGATATTTCAGGGATATTTTTGGGGTGAATTTGGGATGTTTTGGCCCCACCTGAGCCCGTCCTCGCGC
Organism: Camarhynchus parvulus; assembly: GCF_901933205.1. Lineage (NCBI taxonomy): Eukaryota > Metazoa > Chordata > Aves > Passeriformes > Thraupidae > Camarhynchus > Camarhynchus parvulus. The sequence continues at coordinate 7,455 of NW_022148545.1, read as the reverse complement.
AGCCCCTCGATGTCCAGCGGGCGCCGTCGCTCCGCCAGGATCCGCAGCTTCATCTCGCGCCCCGTCTGGCGCCGGCCCCGGCGCTGCTCGGCCTGCGGGGAATCGGGGCCAAATCCGGGGCTTTTGGGGCTTCTGGGGCCAAATCCGGGGCTTTTGGGGCTTCTGGGGCCAAATCCGGGGGTTTTGGGGCTTTTGGGGGAAATTCGGGGGTTTTGGGGCTTTTGGGGCCAAATCCGGGGCTTTTGGGGCTTCTGGGGCCAAATCCGGGGATTTTGGGGCTTTTGGGGCCAAATCCAGGGGTTTTGGGGCTTTTGGGGGGGAAATCCGGGGCTTTTGGGGCTTTTGGGGCCAAATCCGGGGATTTTGGGGCTTTTGTTGGGGCTTTTGGGGGGAAATTTGGGGCATTTGGGGGGATTTTGAGAGGATTTTGGGGGAAATTTGGGGGGAATCAGGGGATTTTGGGGCATTTGGGGGGAAATCTGGGGATTTTGGGGCTTTTTGGGGAGAATTTGGGGAGATTTGGGGGGATATGGGGGGATTTGGGGGATTTTGGGGGAGCCCAGGGAGGATTGGAGGTGAATTCAGGGGGATTTGGGGTAAATTCAGGGGTGCTCTCTGGGGGTCCCATGGGATCTGTGGGGTCTATGGGGTCCCTGGGGCGTTTATGGGGTTTCTATGGGGTTTCTATGGGGTCTGTGGGGTACCTATGAGGTTTATGGGGTGTCTGTAGGATCTATGGGGTTTCTATGGGGTCTGTGGGGTTTCTATGGGGTTTATGGGGTTTCTATGGGATCTGTGGGGTTTCTATGGGGTACCTATGAGGTTTATGGGGTGTCTGTAGGATCTATGGGGTTTCTATGGGGTCTGTGGGGTTTCTATGGGGTTTCTATGGGGTTTCTATTGGGTTTCTATGGGATCTGTGGGGTCCCTGTAGGATCTATGGGGTTTATAGGATTTCTGTGGGGTTTCTATGGGGTTTCTATGGGGTCTGTGGGGTCCCTGTAGGATCTATGGGGTTTATAGGATTTCTGTGGGGTTTCTATGGGGTTTCTATGGGGTCTATGGGTCCCTGTAGGATCTATGGGGTTTATAGGATTTCTATGGGGTTTCTATGGGGTTTCTATGGGGTTTCCATGGGGTTTTGGGGTCCCTGTAGGATCTATGGGGTTTATAGGATTTCTGTGGGGTTTCTATGGGGTTTCTATGGGGTCTATGGGTCCCTGTAGGATCTATGGGGTTTATAGGATTTCTGTGGGATCTGTGGGGTTTCTATGGGGTTTATAGGATTTCTATGGGGTTTCTATGGGGTTTCTATGGGGCTTTGGGGTTTTTGGGGTCCCACCTTGGCCAGGTACCCCCCGAAATGGGGCATGGCCGACAGAACTTTCTTTTTCTTGGCGTCGTCCTCCGCTCGCTTCTTGGCCTCCTCCTCCTCCTTGCGCAGCTTCTCCTCCTGGGGGTTTGGGCAATTCGGGGATTTTGGGGATTTCGGGGATTTTGGGGATTTTGGGGTGGATTTGGGATGGGTTTAGGGCCAGACTTGAGGTGGGTTTAGGGTCGGATTTGGGGTTGGATTTGGGGTTGGATTTGGGGTTGGATTTGGTGGATTTGGGGTTGGATTTGGGGCAGATTTGGGGGATTTTGGGTTGGATTTGGGGTTGGATTTGGTGGATTTAGGGTTGGATTTAGGGTCAGATTTGGGGTGGGTTTTCGGGTGCATTTGGGGTGGATTTAGGGTCGGATTTGGGGTCGGATTTCTGGGGGGTTTTGGTGGATTTGGGGGCGGATTTGGGGTTGGATTTGGGATTTCTGGTGGTGATTTCAGAGTCCCAGGGGATTTTGGGGTAGATCTGGGAGATTTTGGGTGGGATCCCAGGGGTGATTTTGGGGGTTCCAGGGGTGATTTTGGGGGTTCCCAGGGGTGATTTTGGGGCAGTCCCAGGGGTGATTTTGGGGGTTCCAGGGGTGATTTTGGGGGTTCCCAGGGTGATTTTGGGGGTTCCCGGGGTGATTTTGGGGCAGATCCCAGGGGTGATTTTGGGGGTTCCCAGGGGTGATTTTGGGGGTTCCCAGGGGTGATTTTGGGGCAGATCCCAGGGGTGATTTTGGGGGTTCCCAGGGGTGATTTTGGGGGCGATCCGGGGTGATTTTGGGGCAGATCCCAGGGGTGATTTTGGGGATCCCAGGGGTGATTTTGGGGGTTCCCGGGGTGATTTTGGGGGCGATCCGGGGTCGCCCTCACCGCCAGCCGCGCCTGCCGCTCGCGCTCCTTCTCGGTTCGGCTCCGCAGCTGCTCCTTGCGCTCGGCCCGGCGCCGCTCCTGCCGCCACACGGCGCCAAAATCGGCCAAAACCGCCCCAAAATCGGCCAAAACCGCCCCAAAATCGGCCAAAACCGCCCCAAAACCGCCCCAAAACTGCCCAAAATCGGCCAAAACCGCCCCAAAACCGCCCCAAAACTGCCCAAAATCGGCCAAAACCGCCCCAAAACGGCCCAAAATCGGCCAAAACCGCCCCAAAATCGCCGCAAAACGGACTGAAATCAGCCAAAATCGGCCAAAAGCACCCCAAAAGCGCCCAAATCGGCCAAAAGCGCCCCAAAACTGCCCCAAAACTGCCCAAAATCGGCCAAAAGTGCCCCAAAACTGCCCCGAAGCACCCCAAAACTGCCCAAAATCGGCCAAAATCGGCCAAAACTGCCCGAAAATCACCCCAAAACTGACTGAAATCACCCTAAATTGCCCCAAAACTGCCCCAAAGCACTGAAAATCAGTCCAAAACTGCCCCAAAACTGCCCCAAAACTGCCTGAAATCACCCAAAAACTGCCCCCAAGCACCCCAAATCCCCCCAAACCTTCCCCAAAACTGCCCAAAATCGCCTCAAACTACCCCAAAAACTGCCAGGAATCCTCTGAAATCACCCCAAAACACCCCAGAATCATCTTGAAACTGCCCCAAAACCCCAAAATCACCCCAAAATTACCCCAAAATCACCCCAAGACTTTCCACAATCACCCCAAAATCACCCAAAGTCACTGGAAATCGCCCCCAAATCCCCCAAAATCCCCCCAAAATCGCCTGAAATGACCCCGAAACCACCCCCAGCAAAAACCCCGAACCCCCAAATTCCACCCCCAGACCCCAAAAAACCCCAAAACCCCCAAAGAACGCCCCCAGACACCAAAACCAAACCCCAAAATTGCCCAGAATGCCCGGAATTGCCCGAAATGGCCGGAATTGCCCAGAATGCCCGGAATTGCGCGGAATGCCCGGAATTGCCCGAAATGGCCGGAATTGGCCCCAAAGCACGCACGATGCGCTCCATGAGCCCCTGCAGCTCCTCCTCCTCGCGGCGCCGCTGCTCGAAGTGCGCTGTCGATGAGCGTCTGCAGCTCCAGCAGGTCCTTCTCCATGCGCTTCCGGTGGATGTCCTGACCCAAAATACCCCCAATTTACCCCAAAAAATCCCCCCGGAAAAAACCTGACCCAAAAACCCCAAATAAACCCAAAATAAACCCAAAAAATCCCAAAAATCCCCCCCTCCCCAGCAGGTCCTTCTCCATGCGCTTCCGGTGGATGTCCTGACCCAAAACAACCCCAAATTACCCCCAAAAATTACCCCCGGAAAAAACCCGACCCAAAAAACCCAAAATAAACCCAAAAAATCCCAAAAATCCCAAAAATCCCCCCCTCCCCAGCAGGTCCTTCTCCATGCGCTTCCGGTGGATGTCCTGACCCAAAATACCCCAAATTATCCCCAAAAAAACCTTACGGAAAAAAAAAAAACACCCAAAAAACCCCAAATAACAACCCAAAAAAACCCAAAACTCCAGCCCTTCCGGACCCAAAACAACGCGAATTTACCCCAAAAAATCCCCCCGGAAAAAACCCGACCCAAAAAACCCAAAAACTCCACAAACAACCCCAAATAAACCCCAAAAAACAAAAATCCCAAAAACCAAAAAATTCCTGCACATGGGACCAAAACACGCTTTACCCCAAAAACCCAAAACTTCAAAAACCAAAAAACTGAAATAAACCCAAAATAAACCCAAAATAATTCCTTCCCTAGGGACCCTTCTCCATCCGCTTCCGGTGGATGTCCTGGGACCCCAGACCCAAATTATCCTAAATTATCCCCAAAAATTCCCCTCGGAAAAACCCCAAAAAACCCAAACTTGCCCCCAAAATGCCCCCAAATTCCCCTCAAATCTCCCCCAAAATCCCAAATCCCCCCTGCCTCCCAAATTCTCAAATTTTCCCCCAAACCCCCCAAATAAATTCCCCAAATCCGCCCCCCCCCCCAAAATCCCAAATCCTGCCCCCAAAATTCCCATCCCAAATTCGCCCCAAAATCCCCCAAAATTCCCCCCCAAACCCCCAAATTGCCCCGAATTCGCCCCAAATCGATTCCCCTGAATCCCGCCCAGACCCCAAACCCCCCAGATTTGCCCAGATTTGCCCAAATTCCCCCGAATTCGCCCCAAACCGCGCACTCACGTCGAAGTCCACGCGCTCCCCCTCGGGGATTTTGGGGGGCGCCAGCTGGGACAGCATCGGCCTGGGGGGGCGGGGGGTCAGGAGGCGGGACCCCCAAAATTCCACCCAAAATTCCACCCAAAAACCCCCGCAAAATTCCCCCCAAAAACCCCAAAATTCCACCCAAAACTCCCACCCAAAAACCCCAAAATTCCACCCAAAACTCCCACCCAAATTCCCCCCAAAAACCCCAAAATTCTCACCCAAATCCCCCCAAAATTCCCACCCAAAAACCCCAAAATTCTCACCCAAATCCCCCCAAAATTCCCACCCAAAAATCCCAAAATTCCACCCAAAATTCCCACCCAAATCCCCCCAAAATCCCCCCAAATTCCCCCAAAAAACCCCAAAATTCCCACCCAAAATTCCTCCCAAAAACCCCAAAATTGCCCCCAAAATCCCCCCAAAATTCCCACCCAAATCCCCCCAAACAACCCCAAAAATCCCCCCCAAATACCCCCCCAAAATCTCCCCAAAACCCCCAAAACCTCCCCAAAAATCCCCCAAACCCCCTCAAATTCCCCCCAAATCCCCCCCAAAAAACCCCAAAATTCCCCCCCAAAAACCCCAAAAATCCCCCCAAAATTCCGCTCACTGGGGTCAGGGGGAGCTGAGACCCCAAAACCCCAAAAAACCCCAAAACCCCAAAATCTCCCAAAATTCCCCCACATTCCCGCTCACCGGGGCCGGGGCCGCTCCTCTTCTGGGGGGAGAAAATTGGGGGTCAGGGGGGATTTGGGGGGATTTGGGTGGGAATTTTGGGGTTTTTGGGTGGGAATTTTGGGGTTTTTGGGTGGGAATTTTGGGTGGAATTTTGGGGTTTTTGGGGAGGATTTGGGGGGAATTCGAGGAGGTTTGGGCGGATTTTTGGGGCGATTTTTGGGGGGAATTTTGGGGTGTTTGGGGGGGGTTTTGGGGGGGTTTTTTGGGGCAATTTTGGGTGGGAATTTTGGGGTTTTTGGTTGGGATTTTTGGGGTTTTTGGGGGGGATTTTTGGGGGGATTTTTGGGTGGGAATTTTGGGTGGAATTTTGGGGTTTTTGGGGGGAATTTGGGGGATTTTGGGAGATTTTGGGGAAATTTGGGGCAGATTTGGGAATTGGGGGAAATTTGGGGGAATTTGGGGGAATTTTGGGGTTTGGAGGAAATTTGGGGGGAATGTTTGGGAGGCAGAGGAAATTTTGGGGGGTTCTGGGGGAATTTTAGGGGGAAATTTGGGGTCTGGGGGAAAAAATTGGGGCATTTTGGGGTCTGGGGGGGAAATTTGGGGAGAATTTGGGGGGAATTTGGGGGAATTTGGGGAGAATTTGGGGGGAATTTGGGGGAAATTTGGGGGAAATTTGGGGGGAATTTTGGGAGAATTTGGGGAGAATTTGGGGGGAATTTGGGGAATTTGGGGAATTTGGGGAGAATTTGGGGGAAATTTGGGGGAATTTGGGGGAATTTGGGGAGAATTTGGGGGTTCGATGGAGTTTTGGGGGGGATTTGGGGGGAGGGGTAATTTTGGGGTCTGAGGAGGGAAATTTGGGGATTTTTTGGGGGGATTTTGGGATCCAGGGATCAAAATTGGGGATTTTGGGGGTCCCAGGGCATTTTTGGGTCAGTTTGGGGGTCCCAGGATTGGTTTTGGGGCAGTTTTAGGGGATTTGGGGCAGTTTTGGGGGATTTTGGGGTCCCAGGGCTGGTTTTGAGTTGATTTTGGGGAATTTTTGGGGGATTTTGGGGTCCCAGGGGGTTTTTGGGGCAGTTTTGGGGGTCCCAGAGCTGTTTTTGTTATTTTGGGGGTCCCAGGATTGGTTTTGGGGCGATTTTAGGGGATTTGGGGCAGTTTTGGGGTCCCAGGGGTGGCTTTCAGGCAGTTTTGGGGGATTTTTGGGGGTCCCATGGGGGTTTTTGGGGTATTTTGGGGCAGGTTTTGGGGCATTTTTGGGTATTTTGGGGGTTTTTTTTTGTATTTTTGGGGTATTTTGGGATATTTTTGGGGCAGTTTTCGGGGTATTTTTGGCAGGTTTTGGGGTATCTTGGGGCAGTTTTTGGGAATATTTTTGGGGTATTTTTGGGATATTTTTGGGCTATTTTGGGGTTAATTTTTGGGTTAGTTTTGGGTTATTTTTGGGTTATTTTTGGGATATTTTTGGGATATTTTTGGGATATTTTTGGGATATTTTTGGGTTAGTTTTGGGATATTTTGGGGTTAATTTTTGGGATATTTTTGGGTATTTTTGGGATATTTTTGGGATATTTTTGGGGTATTTTTGGGATATTTTGGGGTTAATTTTTGGGTTAGTTTTGGGTTATTTTTGGGATATTTTTGGGATATTTTTGGGTTATTTTTGGGCTATTTTGGGGTTAATTTTTGGGCTATTTTGGGGTTAATTTTTGGGGTATTTTTGGGATATTTTTGGGTTATTTTTGGGATATTTTTGGGTTAGTTTTGGGTTATTTTTGGGATATTTTTGGGATATTTTTGGGGTTAATTTTTGGGATATTTTTGGGGTTAATTTTGGGATATTTTTGGGATATTTTTGGGCTATTTTTGGGATATTTTTGGGCTATTTTGGGGTTAATTTTTGGGGTCCCCACCTGGCTCCTCGGGAGGTTTCGGCGGCTCCGAGGCTGCGGGGGAGGGGCGGGGGTCAGAGCTCGGCTTTGGGGGAAATTCCCCAAATTTGGGGTTTTTTTGGGGGAAATTCCCCAAATTTAGAGGTTTTAGGGTGAATCCCCCAAATTTGGGGTTTTTGAGGGGAACTTCCCCAAATTTGGGGTTTCTCTGGGGAGATTTCTCCCCAACTTTTGGGGTTTTTTTTTGTGAATTCCCCCAATTTTGGATTTTTTGAGAATTCCCCCCAATTTTGGGACATTTTGAGGAAATTTGGGGTTTTTTAGGTGGGATTTCTCCCCAAATTTGGGGTTTTTGA
>NW_022148544.1:0-17994 GCF_901933205.1 Camarhynchus parvulus | reverse complement strand
CTGCCTCTTTGTCACCTACACCTTAGAAAAAGCTTTCTCACTATGTCTCGCAAGGAGAAACTGTGCCAGGACAGAAAAACATCTCCTATCGTGTTCTAGAGGTTGCACAAAGGTTTGTAGAGTGTTTTGCACCAAGGAAAAGAAAGTTGTCCAAAACTCCTTCTTTTTCAATATTCATGTGAATGCAAAAGGCAGGAGAGTGGTAAGGTAATTGTTTTCCATCAGTTTGCAAAATGCACAACACAATGCCAGTGTTGTGCTGCTTCGCTTTTGTCCTTTAGCGTCTCTTGTCACCTTACACCTTAGAAAAAGCTTCTCACTATGTCTCGTAAGGAGAAACTGTGCCAGGACAGAAAAACATCTCCTATCGTGTTCTAGAGGTTGCACAAAGGTTTGTAGAGTGTTTTGCACCAAGGAAAAGAAAGTTGTCCAAAACTCCTTCTTTTCAATATTCATGTGAATGCAAAAGGCAGGAGAGTGGTAAGGTACTGTTTTCCATCAGTTTGCAAAATGCACACACACAATGCCAGTGTTGTGCTGCCTTCGCTTATGTCCTTTAGCGCCCCCTTGTCACCTACACCTTTAGAAAAAGCTTTCTCACTATGTCTGGCAAGGAGAAACTGTGCCAGGACAGAAAACATCTCCTATCGTGTTCTAGAGGTTGCACAAAGGTTTGTACAGTGTTTTGCACCAAGGAAAAGAAAGTTGTCCAAAACTCCTTCTTTTCAATATTCATGTGAATGCAAAAGGCAGGAGAGTGGTAAGGTACTGTTTTCCATCAGTTTGCAAAATGCACACACAATGCCAGTGTTGTGCTGCTTCGCTTTGTCCTTTTAGCTCTCTTGTCACCTACACCTTTAGAAAAAGCTTCTCACTATGTCTCGCAAGGAGAAACTGTGCCAGGACAGAAAACATCTCCTATCGTGTTCTAGAGGTTGCACAAAGGTTTGTAGAGTGTTTTGCACCAAGGAAAAGAAAGTTGTCCAAAACTCCTTCTTTTCAATATTCATGTGAATGCAAAAGGCAGGAGAGTGGTAAGGTACTGTTTTCCATCAGTTTGCAAAATGCACACACAATGCCAGTGTTGTGCTGCTTCGCTTATGTCCTTTAGCTGCCTCTTTGTCACCTACACCTTAGAAAAAGCTTTCTCACTATGTCTCGCAAGGAGAAACTGTGCCAGGACAGAAAACATCTCCTATCGTGTTCTAGAGGTTGCACAAAGGTTTGTAGAGTGTTTTGCACCAAGGAAAAGAAAGTTGTCCAAAACTCCTTCTTTTCAATATTCATGTGAATGCAAAAGGCAGGAGAGTGGTAAGGTACTGTTTTCCATCAGTTTGCAAAATGCACACACAATGCCAGTGTTGTGCTGCTTCCTTTTGTCCTTTAGCGTCTCTTGTCACCTACACCTTAGAAAAAGCTTTCTCACTATGTCTGGCAAGGAGAAACTGTGCCAGGACAGAAAACATCTCCTATCGTGTTCTAGAGGTTGCACAAAGGTTTGTAGAGTGTTTTGCACCAAGGAAAAGAAAGTTGTCCAAAACTCCTTCTTTTCAATATTCATGTGAATGCAAAAGGCAGGAGAGTGGTAAGGTACTGTTTTCCATCAGTTTGCAAAATGCACACACAATGCCAGTGTTGTGCTGCTTCGCTTATGTCCTTTAGCGTCTCTTTGTCACCTACACCTTAGAAAAAGCTTCTCACTATGTCTGGCAAGGAGAAACTGTGCCAGGACAGAAAAACATCTCCTATCGTGTTCTAGAGGTTGCACAAAGGTTTGTACAGTGTTTTGCACCAAGGAAAAGAAAGTTGTCCAAAACTCCTTCCTTTTCAATATTCATGTGAATGCAAAAGGCAGGAGAGTGGTAAGGTACTGTTTTCCATCAGTTTGCAAAATGCACACACAATGCCAGTGTTGTGCTGCTTTCGCTTTTGTCCTTTAGCCGTCTCTTGTCACCTACACCTTAGAAAAAGCTTTCTCACTATGTCTCGCAAGGAGAAACTGTGCCAGGACAGAAAACATCTCCTATCGTGTTCTAGAGGTTGCACAAAGGTTTGTACAGTGTTTTGCACCAAGGAAAAGAAAGTTGTCCAAAACTCCTTCTTTTCAATATTCATGTGAATGCAAAAGGCAGGAGAGTGGTAAGGTACTGTTTTCCATCAGTTTGCAAAATGCACACACAATGCCAGTGTTGTGCTGCTTCGCTTTTGTCCTTTTAGCGTCTCTTGTCACCTACACCTTAGAAAAAGCTTCTCACTATGTCTGGCAAGGAGAAACTGTGCCAGGACAGAAAAACATCTCCTATCGTGTTCTAGAGGTTGCACAAAGGTTTGTACAGTGTTTTGCACCAAGGAAAAGAAAGTTGTCCAAAACTCCTTCTTTTCAATATTCATGTGAATGCAAAAGGCAGGAGAGTGGTAAGGTACTGTTTTCCATCAGTTTGCAAAATGCACACACAATGCCAGTGTTGTGCTGCTTTGCTCTTGTCCTTTAGCGTCTCTTGTCACCTACACCTTAGAAAAAGCTTTCTCACTATGTCTCGCAAGGAGAAACTGTGCCAGGACAGAAAACATCTCCTATCGTGTTCTAGAGGTTGCACAAAGGTTTGTACAGTGTTTTGCACCAAGGAAAAGAAAGTTGTCCAAAACTCCTTCTTTTCAATATTCATGTGAATGCAAAAGGCAGGAGAGTGGTAAGGTACTGTTTTCCATCAGTTTGCAAAATGCACACACAATGCCAGTGTTGTGCTGCTTCGCCTATGTCCTTTAGCGTCTCTTTGTCACCTACACCTTAGAAAAAAGCTTTCTCACTATGTCTCGCAAGGAGAAACTGTGCCAGGACAGAAAACATCTCCTATCGTGTTCTAGAGGTTGCACAAAGGTTTGTACAGTGTTTTGCACCAAGGAAAAGAAAGTTGTCCAAAACTCCTTCTTTTCAATATTCATGTGAATGCAAAAGGCAGGAGAGTGGTAAGGTACTGTTTTCCATCAGTTTGCAAAATGCACACACAATGCCAGTGTTTGTGCTGCTTCGCTTTTGTCCTTTAGCGCCTCTTTGTCACCTACACCTTAGAAAAAGCTTTCTCACTATGTCTCGCAAGGAGAAACTGTGCCAGGACAGAAAACATCTCCTATCGTGTTCTAGAGGTTGCACAAAGGTTTGTACAGTGTTTTGCACCAAGGAAAAGAAAGTTGTCCAAAACTCCTTCTTTTCAATATTCATGTGAATGCAAAAGGCAGGAGAGTGGTAAGGTACTGTTTTCCATCAGTTTGCAAAATGCACACACAATGCCAGTGTTGTGCTGCTTCGCTTTTGTCCTTTAGCGTCTCCTTGTCACCTACACCTTAGAAAAAGCTTTCTCACTATGTCTCGCAAGGAGAAACTGTGCCAGGACAGAAAACATCTCCTATCGTGTTCTAGAGGTTGCACAAAGGTTTGTAGAGTGTTTTGCACCAAGGAAAAGAAAGTTGTCCAAAACTCCTTCTTTTCAATATTCATGTGAATGCAAAAGGCAGGAGAGTGGTAAGGTACTGTTTTCCATCAGTTTGCAAAATGCACACACAATGCCAGTGTTGTGCTGCTTCGCTTTTGTCCTTTAGCGTCTCTTTGTCACCTACACCTTAGAAAAAGCTTCTCACTATGTCTCGCAAGGAGAAACTGTGCCAGGACAGAAAACATCTCCTATCGTGTTCTAGAGGTTGCACAAAGGTTTGTACAGTGTTTTGCACCAAGGAAAAGAAAGTTGTCCAAAACTCCTTCTTTTTCAATATTCATGTGAATGCAAAAGGCAGGAGAGTGGTAAGGTACTGTTTTCCATCAGTTTGCAAAATGCACACACAATGCCAGTGTTGTGCTTGCTTTTCTTTTTGTCCTTTAGCGTCTCTTTGTCACCTACACCTTAGAAAAAGCTTTCTCACTATGTCTGGCAAGGAGAAACTGTGCCAGGACAGAAAACATCTCCTATCGTGTTCTAGAGGTTGCACAAAGGTTTGTACAGTGTTTTGCACCAAGGAAAAGAAAGTTGTCCAAAACTCCTTCTTTTCAATATTCATGTGAATGCAAAAGGCAGGAGAGTGGTAAGGTACTGTTTTCCATCAGTTTGCAAAATGCACACACAATGCCAGTGTTGTGCTGCTTCTGCTTATGTCCTTTAGCGGCCTTCTTGTCACCTACACCTTAGAAAAAGCTTCTCACTATGTCTCGCAAGGAGAAACTGTGCCAGGACAGAAAAACATCTCCTATCGTGTTCTAGAGGTTGCACAAAGGTTTGTACAGTGTTTTGCACCAAGGAAAAGAAAGTTGTCCAAAACTCCTTCTTTTCAATATTCATGTGAATGCAAAAGGCAGGAGAGTGGTAAGGTACTGTTTTCCATCAGTTTGCAAAATGCACACACAATGCCAGTGTTGTGCTGCTTTCGCTTATGTCCTTTTAGCGTCTCTTGTCACCTACACCTTAGAAAAAGCTTTCTCACTATGTCTCGCAAGGAGAAACTGTGCCAGGACAGAAAACATCTCCTATCGTGTTCTAGAGGTTGCACAAAGGTTTGTAGAGTGTTTTGCACCAAGGAAAAGAAAGTTGTCCAAAACTCCTTCTTTTCAATATTCATGTGAATGCAAAAGGCAGGAGAGTGGTAAGGTACTGTTTTCCATCAGTTTGCAAAATGCACACACAATGCCAGTGTTGTGCTGCTTCGTTATGTCCTTTAGCGCCTCTTGTCACCTACACCTTAGAAAAAGCTTTCTCACTATGTCTGGCAAGGAGAAACTGTGCCAGGACAGAAAAACATCTCCTATCGTGTTCTAGAGGTTGCACAAAGGTTTGTACAGTGTTTTGCACCAAGGAAAAGAAAGTTGTCCAAAACTCCTTCTTTTCAATATTCATGTGAATGCAAAAGGCAGGAGAGTGGTAAGGTACTGTTTTCCATCAGTTTGCAAAATGCACACACAATGCCAGTGTTGTGCTGCTTCGCTTATGTCCTTTAGCGTCTCTTGTCACCTACACCTTAGAAAAAGCTTTCTCACTATGTCTCGCAAGGAGAAACTGTGCCAGGACAGAAAACATCTCCTATCGTGTTCTAGAGGTTGCACAAAGGTTTGTAGAGTGTTTTGCACCAAGGAAAAGAAAGTTGTCCAAAACTCCTTCTTTTCAATATTCATGTGAATGCAAAAGGCAGGAGAGTGGTAAGGTACTGTTTTCCATCAGTTTGCAAAATGCACACACAATGCCAGTGTTGTGCTGCTTCGTTATGTCCTTTAGCGTCTCTTTGTCACCTACACCTTAGAAAAAGCTTTCTCACTATGTCTCGCAAGGAGAAACTGTGCCAGGACAGAAAAACATCTCCTATCGTGTTCTAGAGGTTGCACAAAGGTTTGTAGAGTGTTTTGCACCAAGGAAAAGAAAGTTGTCCAAAACTCCTTCTTTTCAATATTCATGTGAATGCAAAAGGCAGGAGAGTGGTAAGGTACTGTTTTCCATCAGTTTGCAAAATGCACACACAATGCCAGTGTTGTGCTGCTTCGCTTATGTCCTTTAGCCGCCTCTTTGTCACCTACACCTTAGAAAAAGCCCTCTCACTATGTCTGGCAAGGAGAAACTGTGCCAGGACAGAAAACATCTCCTATCGTGTTCTAGAGGTTGCACAAAGGTTTGTACAGTGTTTTGCACCAAGGAAAAGAAAGTTGTCCAAAACTCCTTCTTTTCAATATTCATGTGAATGCAAAAGGCAGGAGAGTGGTAAGGTACTGTTTTCCATCAGTTTGCAAAATGCACACACACAATGCCAGTGTTGTGCTGCTTCGTTATGTCCTTTAGCGCCTCTTGTCACCTACACCTTAGAAAAAGCTTTCTCACTATGTCTCGCAAGGAGAAACTGTGCCAGGACAGAAAACATCTCCTATCGTGTTCTAGAGGTTGCACAAAGGTTTGTACAGTGTTTTGCACCAAGGAAAAGAAAGTTGTCCAAAACTCCTTCTTTTCAATATTCATGTGAATGCAAAAGGCAGGAGAGTGGTAAGGTACTGTTTTCCATCAGTTTGCAAAATGCACACACAATGCCAGTGTTGTGCTGCTTCGCTCATGTCCTTTAGCGCCTCTTTTGTCACCTACACCTTAGAAAAAGCTTTCTCACTATGTCTCGCAAGGAGAAACTGTGCCAGGACAGAAAACATCTCCTATCGTGTTCTAGAGGTTGCACAAAGGTTTGTAGAGTGTTTTGCACCAAGGAAAAGAAAGTTGTCCAAAACTCCTTCTTTTCAATATTCATGTGAATGCAAAAGGCAGGAGAGTGGTAAGGTACTGTTTTCCATCAGTTTGCAAAATGCACACACAATGCCAGTGTTGTGCTGCTTCGCTTATGTCCTTTAGCTGTCTCTTGTCACCTACACCTTAGAAAAAGCTTTCTTTCACTATGTCTCGCAAGGAGAAACTGTGCCAGGACAGAAAACATCTCCTATCGTGTTCTAGAGGTTGCACAAAGGTTTGTAGAGTGTTTTGCACCAAGGAAAAGAAAGTTGTCCAAAACTCCTTCTTTTCAATATTCATGTGAATGCAAAAGGCAGGAGAGTGGTAAGGTACTGTTTTCCATCAGTTTGCAAAATGCACACACAATGCCAGTGTTGTGCTGCTTCGCTTTTATCCTTTAGCGCCTCTTTGTCACCTACACCTTAGAAAAAGCTTTCTCACTATGTCTGGCAAGGAGAAACTGTGCCAGGACAGAAAACATCTCCTATCGTGTTCTAGAGGTTGCACAAAGGTTTGTAGAGTGTTTTGCACCAAGGAAAAGAAAGTTGTCCAAAACTCCTTCTTTTCAATATTCATGTGAATGCAAAAGGCAGGAGAGTGGTAAGGTACTGTTTTCCATCAGTTTGCAAAATGCACACACAATGCCAGTGTTGTGTTGCTTCGCTTATGTCCTTTAGCGCCTCTTGTCACCTACACCTTAGAAAAAGCTTTCTCACTATGTCTCGCAAGGAGAAACTGTGCCAGGACAGAAAAACATCTCCTATCGTGTTCTAGAGGTTGCACAAAGGTTTGTAGAGTGTTTTGCACCAAGGAAAAGAAAGTTGTCCAAAACTCCTTCCTTTTCAATATTCATGTGAATGCAAAAGGCAGGAGAGTGGTAAGGTACTGTTTTCCATCAGTTTGCAAAATGCACACACACAATGCCAGTGTTGTGCTGCTTCGCTTATATCTTTTTAGCGCCTCTTTGTCACCTACACCTTTAGAAAAAGCTTTCTCACTATGTCTCGCAAGGAGAAACTGTGCCAGGACAGAAAAACATCTCCTATCGTGTTCTAGAGGTTGCACAAAGGTTTGTACAGTGTTTTGCACCAAGGAAAAGAAAGTTGTCCAAAACTCCTTCTTTTCAATATTCATGTGAATGCAAAAGGCAGGAGAGTGGTAAGGTACTGTTTTCCATCAGTTTGCAAAATGCACACACAATGCCAGTGTTGTGCTGCTTCGCTTTGTCCTTTTAGCTGCCTCTTTGTCACCTACACCTTAGAAAAAAGCTTTCTCACTATGTCTCGCAAGGAGAAACTGTGCCAGGACAGAAAAACATCTCCTATCGTGTTCTAGAGGTTGCACAAAGGTTTGTACAGTGTTTTGCACCAAGGAAAAGAAAGTTGTCCAAAACTCCTTCTTTTCAATATTCATGTGAATGCAAAAGGCAGGAGAGTGGTAAGGTACTGTTTTCCATCAGTTTGCAAAATGCACACACAATGCCAGTGTTGTGCTGTTTCGCTTTTGTCCTTTAGCTGCCTCTTTGTCACCTACACAATCTTAGAAAAAGCTTCTCACTATGTCTCGCAAGGAGAAACTGTGCCAGGACAGAAAACATCTCCTATCGTGTTCTAGAGGTTGCACAAAGGTTTGTAGAGTGTTTTGCACCAAGGAAAAGAAAGTTGTCCAAAAACTCCTTCTTTTTCAATATTCATGTGAATGCAAAAGGCAGGAGAGTGGTAAGGTACTGTTTTCCATCAGTTTGCAAAATGCACACACAATGCCAGTGTTGTGCTGCTTCGTTCATATCCTTTTAGCGCCTCTTTGTCACCTACACCTTAGAAAAAGCTTTCTCACTATGTCTCGCAAGGAGAAACTGTGCCAGGACAGAAAACATCTCCTATCGTGTTCTAGAGGTTGCACAAAGGTTTGTACAGTGTTTTGCACCAAGGAAAAGAAAGTTGTCCAAAACTCCTTCTTTTTCAATATTCATGTGAATGCAAAAGGCAGGAGAGTGGTAAGGTACTGTTTTCCATCAGTTTGCAAAATGCACACACAATGCCAGTGTTGTGTTGCTTCGCTTATGTCCTTTTAGCGTCTCTTTGTCACCTACACCTTAGAAAAAGCTTTCTCACTATGTCTCGCAAGGAGAAACTGTGCCAGGACAGAAAAACATCTCCTATCGTGTTCTAGAGGTTGCACAAAGGTTTGTAGAGTGTTTTGCACCAAGGAAAAGAAAGTTGTCCAAAAACTCCTTCTTTTTCAATATTCATGTGAATGCAAAAGGCAGGAGAGTGGTAAGGTACTGTTTTCCATCAGTTTGCAAAATGCACACACAATGCCAGTGTTGTGCTTGCTTCGCTCTTGTCCTTTAGCCGCCTCTTTGTCACCTACACCTTAGAAAAAGCTTTCTCACTATGTCTCGCAAGGAGAAACTGTGCCAGGACAGAAAACATCTCCTATCGTGTTCTAGAGGTTGCACAAAGGTTTGTACAGTGTTTTGCACCAAGGAAAAGAAAGTGTCCAAAACTCCTTCTTTTCAATATTCATGTGAATGCAAAAGGCAGGAGAGTGGTAAGGTACTGTTTTCCATCAGTTTGCAAAATGCACACACAATGCCAGTGTTGTGCTGCTTCGCTTATGTCCTTTTAGCACCTCTTTGTCACCTACACCTTAGAAAAAGCTTTCTCACTATGTCTGGCAAGGAGAAACTGTGCCAGGACAGAAAAACATCTCCTATCGTGTTCTAGAGGTTGCACAAAGGTTTGTAGAGTGTTTTGCACCAAGGAAAAGAAAGTTGTCCAAAACTCCTTCTTTTCAATATTCATGTGAATGCAAAAGGCAGGAGAGTGGTAAGGTACTGTTTTCCATCAGTTTGCAAAATGCACACACAATGCCAGTGTTGTGCTGCTTCGTTATGTCCTTTAGCGCCTCTTTGTCACCTACACCTTAGAAAAAGCTTTCTCACTATGTCTCGCAAGGAGAAACTGTGCCAGGACAGAAAACATCTCCTATCGTGTTCTAGAGGTTGCACAAAGGTTTGTAGAGTGTTTTGCACCAAGGAAAAGAAAGTTGTCCAAAACTCCTTCTTTTCAATATTCATGTGAATGCAAAAGGCAGGAGAGTGGTAAGGTACTGTTTTCCATCAGTTTGCAAAATGCACACACAATGCCAGTGTTGTGCTTGCTTCGCTCATGTCCTTTAGCCGCCTCTTGTCACCTACACCTTAGAAAAAGCTTTCTCACTATGTCTCGCAAGGAGAAACTGTGCCAGGACAGAAAACATCTCCTATCGTGTTCTAGAGGTTGCACAAAGGTTTGTAGAGTGTTTTGCACCAAGGAAAAGAAAGTTGTCCAAAACTCCTTCTTTTTCAATATTCATGTGAATGCAAAAGGCAGGAGAGTGGTAAGGTACTGTTTTCCATCAGTTTGCAAAATGCACACACAATGCCAGTGTTGTGCTGCTTCGCTTATGTACTTTACGTTCCTTTGTCACCTACACCTTAGAAAAAAGCTTTCTCACTATGTCTCGCAAGGAGAAACTGTGCCAGGACAGAAAACATCTCCTATCGTGTTCTAGAGGTTGCACAAAGGTTTGTAGAGTGTTTTGCACCAAGGAAAAGAAAGTTGTCCAAAACTCCTTCTTTTCAATATTCATGTGAATGCAAAAGGCAGGAGAGTGGTAAGGTACTGTTTTCCATCAGTTTGCAAAATGCACACACAATGCCAGTGTTGTGCTGCTTCTCTTTGTCCCTTTAGCTCACCACACCTAAAAACTTTAGAACTTCCTCGGGTTGCACATTGTGGTACGGCTTTCCATTTCAAATGCACAAAATCAGGGTTGTGCTGCTTCTTTTCGCCTTTTAGGCCCTCTTGTCACCTACACCTTAGAAAAAGCTTTCACTATGTCATCTCTGAAGGAGAAACTGTGCCAGGACAGAAAACATCTCCTATCGTGTTCTAGAGGTTGCACAAAGGTTTTTGAGAGTGTTTTGCACCGAAAAAAAAAAGCTTGTCCAAAACCCTTCTTTTCAATATTCATGTGAATGCAAAAGGCAGGAGAGTGGTAAGGTACTGTTTTCCACTCAGTTTGCAAAATGCACACACAATGCCAGTTTTGTGCTTCGTTCTTCTCTTTTAGCGTCCTCCTTGTCACCTACACCTTAGAAAAAGCTTTCTCACTATGTCTCGCAAGGAGAAACTGTGCCAGGACAGAAAAACATCTCCCATCGTGTTCTAGAGGTTGCACAAAGGTTTGCAGAGTGTTTTGCACCAAGGAAAAGAAAAGTTGTCCAAAACTCCTTCCTTTTCAATATTCATGTGAATGCAAAAGGCAGGAGAGTGGTAAGGTACTGTTTTCCATCAGTTTGCAAAATGCACACACAATGCCAGTGTTGTGCTGCTTCGCTCATGTCCTTTAGCCTCTCTTGTCACCTACACCTTAGAAAAAGCTTTTCTCACTATGTCTGGCAAGGAGAAACTGTGCCAGGACAGAAAACATCTCCTATCGTGTTCTAGAGGTTGCACAAAGGTTTGTAGAGTGTTTTGCACCAAGGAAAAGAAAGTTGTCCAAAACTTCTTTTTCAATATTCTGTGAATGCAAAAGGCAGGAGAGTGGTAAGGTACTGTTTTCCATCAGTTTGCAAAATGCACACACAATGCCAGTGTTGTGCTGCTTCTGTTATATCCTTTACGGCCCTTGTCACCTACACCTTAGAAAAAGCTTTCTCACTATGTCTCGCAAGGAGAAACTGTGCCAGGACAGAAAACATCTCCTATCGTGTTCTAGAGGTTGCACAAAGGTTTGTAGAGTGTTTTGCACCAAGGAAAAGAAAGTTGTCCAAAACTCCTTCTTTTCAATATTCATGTGAATGCAAAAGGCAGGAGAGTGGTAAGGTAATTGTTTTCCATCAGTTTGCAAAATGCACACACAATGCCAGTGTTGTGCTTGCTTCGCTTCACGCCTTAAGCGCCTCTTGTCACCTACACCTTTAGAAAAAGCTTTCTCACTATGTCTCGCAAGGAGAAACTGTGCCAGGACAGAAAAACATCTCCTATCGTGTTCTAGAGGTTGCACAAAGGTTTGTAGAGTGTTTTGCACCAAGGAAAAGAAAGTTGTCCAAAACTCCTTCTTTTCAATATTCATGTGAATGCAAAAGGCAGGAGAGTGGTAAGGTACTGTTTTCCATCAGTTTGCAAAATGCACACACAATGCCAGTGTTGTGCTGCTTCGCTTATGTCCTTTTAGCTGCCTTCTTGTCACCTACACCTTTAGAAAAAGCTTTCTCACTATGTCTCGCAAGGAGAAACTGTGCCAGGACAGAAAACATCTCCTATCGTGTTCTAGAGGTTGCACAAAGGTTTGTAGAGTGTTTTGCACCAAGGAAAAGAAAGTTGTCCAAAACTCCTTCTTTTCAATATTCATGTGAATGCAAAAGGCAGGAGAGTGGTAAGGTACTGTTTTCCATCAGTTTGCAAAATGCACACACAATGCCAGTGTTGTGCTGCTTCGCTCATGTCCTTTTAGCCGCCTCTTTGTCACCTACACCTTAGAAAAAGCTTTCTCACTATGTCTCGCAAGGAGAAACTGTGCCAGGACAGAAAAACATCTCCTATCGTGTTCTAGAGGTTGCACAAAGGTTTGTAGAGTGTTTTGCACCAAGGAAAAGAAAGTTGTCCAAAACTCCTTCTTTTCAATATTCATGTGAATGCAAAAGGCAGGAGAGTGGTAAGGTACTGTTTTCCATCAGTTTGCAAAATGCACACACAATGCCAGTGTTGTGCCTGCTTCGCTTATGTCCTTTAGCTGCCTCTTTGTCACCTACACCTTAGAAAAAGCTTTCTCACTATGTCTCGCAAGGAGAAACTGTGCAGGACAGAAAACATCTCCTATCGTGTTCTAGAGGTTGCACAAAGGTTTGTACAGTGTTTTGCACCAAGGAAAAGAAAGTTGTCCAAAACTCCTTCTTTTCAATATTCATGTGAATGCAAAGAGGCAGGAGAGTGGTAAGGTACTGTTTTCCATCAGTTTGCAAAATGCACACACAATGCCAGTGTTGTGCTGTTTTGGTTAATGCCTTTAGCCGCCTCTTTGTCACCTACACCTTAGAAAAAGCTTTTCTACTATGTCTGGCAAGGAGAAACTGTGCCAGGACAGAAAACATCTCCTATCGTGTTCTAGAGGTTGCACAAAGGTTTGTACAGTGTTTTGCACCAAGGAAAAGAAAGTTGTCCAAAACTCCTTCTTTTCAATATTCATGTGAATGCAAAAGGCAGGAGAGTGGTAAGGCAATTGTTTTCCATCAGTTTGCAAAATGCACACACAATGCCAGTGTTGTGCTGCTTCTGTTATGTCCTTTAGCGCCTCTTGTCACCTACACCTTAGAAAAAGCTTTCTCACTATGTCTCGCAAGGAGAAACTGTGCCAGGACAGAAAACATCTCCTATCGTGTTCTAGAGGTTGCACAAAGGTTTGTACAGTGTTTTGCACCAAGGAAAAGAAAGTTGTCCAAAACTCCTTCTTTTCAATATTCATGTGAATGCAAAAGGCAGGAGAGTGGTAAGGTAATTGTTTTCCATCAGTTTGCAAAATGCACACACAATGCCAGTGTTGTGCTGCTTCGTTATGTCCTTTTAGCCGCCTCTTTGTCACCTACACCTTAGAAAAAGCTTTCTCACTATGTCTCGCAAGGAGAAACTGTGCCAGGACAGAAAAACATCTCCTATCGTGTTCTAGAGGTTGCACAAAGGTTTGTAGAGTGTTTTGCACCAAGGAAAAGAAAGTTGTCCAAAAACTCTTCTTCTTTTCAATATTCATGTGAATGCAAAAGGCAGGAGAGTGGTAAGGTACTGTTTTCCATCAGTTTGCAAAATGCACACACAATGCCAGTGTTGTGCTGCTTTGCTTATGTCCTTTAGCACCTCTTTGTCACCTACACCTTAGAAAAAGCTTTCTCACTATGTCTGGCAAGGAGAAACTGTGCCAGGACAGAAAAACATCTCCTATCGTGTTCTAGAGGTTGCACAAAGGTTTGTACAGTGTTTTGCACCAAGGAAAAGAAAGTTGTCCAAAACTCCTTCTTTTCAATATTCATGTGAATGCAAAAGGCAGGAGAGTGGTAAGGTACTGTTTTCCATCAGTTTGCAAAATGCACACACAATGCCAGTGTTGTGCTGCTTTCGCTCTTGTCTTTAGCATCTCTTTGTCACCTACACCTTAAGAAAAACGCTTTCTCACTATGTCTCGCAAGGAGAAACTGTGCCAGGACAGAAAACATCTCCTATCGTGTTCTAGAGGTTGCACAAAGGTTTGTAGAGTGTTTTGCACCAAGGAAAAGAAAGTTGTCCAAAACTCCTTCTTTTCAATATTCATGTGAATGCAAAAGGCAGGAGAGTGGTAAGGTACTGTTTTCCATCAGTTTGCAAAATGCACACACACAATGCCAGTGTTGTGCTGCTTCGCTTTATCTCCTTTAGCATCTCTTGTCACCTACACCTTAGAAAAAGCTTTCTCACTATGTCCCGCAAGGAGAAACTGTGCCAGGACAGAAAACATCTCCTATCGTGTTCTAGAGGTTGCACAAAGGTTTGTAGAGTGTTTTGCACCAAGGAAAAGAAAGTTGTCCAAAACTCCTTCTTTTCAATATTCATGTGAATGCAAAAGGCAGGAGAGTGGTAAGGTACTGTTTTCCATCAGTTTTGCAAAATGCACACACAATGCCAGTGTTGTGCTGCTTCGTTATGTCCTTTTAGCCGCCTCTTTGTCACCTACACCTTAAGAAAAAGCTTTCTCACTATGTCTCGCAAGGAGAAACTGTGCCAGGACAGAAAAACATCTCCTATCGTGTTCTAGAGGTTGCACAAAGGTTTGTAGAGTGTTTTGCACCAAGGAAAAGAAAGTTGTCCAAAACTCCTTCTTTTTCAATATTCATGTGAATGCAAAAGGCAGGAGAGTGGTAAGGAACTGTTTTCCATCAGTTTGCAAAATGCACACACAATGCCAGTGTTGTGCTGCTTCGCTTATGTCCTTTTAGCACCCTTTGTCACCTACACCTTAGAAAAAAGCTTTCTCACTATGTCTGGCAAGGAGAAACTGTGCCAGGACAGAAAAACATCTCCTATCGTGTTCTAGAGGTTGCATCAAAGGTTTGTACAGTGTTTTGCACCAAGGAAAAGAAAGTTGTCCAAAAACTCCTTTCTTTTCAATATTCATGTGAATGCAAAAGGCAGGAGAGTGGTAAGGTACTGTTTTCCATCAGTTTGCAAAATGCACACACAATGCCAGTGTTGTGCTGCTTCGCTTTTTTCCTTTACGCCTCTCTTGTCACCTACACCTTAGAAAAAGCTTTCTCACTATGTCTGGCAAGGAGAAACTGTGCCAGGACAGAAAAACATCTCCTATCGTGTTCTAGAGGTTGCACAAAGGTTTGTAGAGTGTTTTGCACCAAGGAAAAGAAAGTTGTCCAAAAACTCCTTCTTTTTCAATATTCATGTGAATGCAAAAGGCAGGAGAGTGGTAAGGTACTGTTTTCCATCAGTTTGCAAAATGCACACACAATGCCAGTGTTGTGCTGCTTCTTGTTATGTCCTTTAGCGCCTCTTTGTCACCTACACCTTAGAAAAAGCTTTCTCACTATGTCTGGCAAGGAGAAACTGTGCCAGGACAGAAAAACATCTCCTATCGTGTTCTAGAGGTTGCACAAAGGTTTGTAGAGTGTTTTGCACCAAGGAAAAGAAAGTTGTCCAAAACTCCTTCTTTTCAATATTCATGTGAATGCAAAAGGCAGGAGAGTGGTAAGGTACTGTTTTCCATCAGTTTGCAAAATGCACACACAATGCCAGTGTTGTGCTGCTTCGCTTATGTCCTTTAGCGCCTCTTTGTCACCTACACCTTAGAAAAAGCTTTCTCACTATGTCTCGCAAGGAGAAACTGTGCCAGGACAGAAAAACATCTCCTATCGTGTTCTAGAGGTTGCACAAAGGTTTGTACAGTGTTTTGCACCAAGGAAAAGAAAGTTGTCCAAAACTCCTTCTTTTCAATATTCATGTGAATGCAAAAGGCAGGAGAGTGGTAAGGTACTGTTTTCCATCAGTTTGCAAAATGCACACACAATGCCAGTGTTGTGCTGCTTCGCTTATATCCTTTAGCAGCCTCTTTGTCACCTACACCTTAGAAAAAGCTTTTCTCACTATGTCTCGCAAGGAGAAACTGTGCCAGGACAGAAAAACATCTCCTATCGTGTTCTAGAGGTTGCACAAAGGTTTTGTACAGTGTTTTGCACCAAGGAAAAGAAAGTTGTCCAAAAACTCCTTCTCTTTTCAATATTCATGTGAATGCAAAAGGCAGGAGAGTGGTAAGGTACTGTTTTCCATCAGTTTGCAAAATGCACACACAATGCCAGTGTTGTGCTGCTTCTTTATGTCCTTTTAGCTGCCTCTTTGTCACCTACACCTTAGAAAAAGCTTTCTCACTATGTCTCGCAAGGAGAAACTGTGCCAGGACAGAAAAACATCTCCTATCGTGTTCTAGAGGTTGCACAAAGGTTTGTAGAGTGTTTTGCACCAAGGAAAAGAAAGTTGTCCAAAAACTCCTTCTTTTTCAATATTCATGTGAATGCAAAAGGCAGGAGAGTGTGGCAGATTGTTTTCCATCAGTTTGCAAAATGCACACACAATGCCAGTGTTTCTTGCTTCGTTTTGTCCTTTTAGCCGCCTCCTTGTCACCTACACCTTAGAAAAAGCTTTCTCACTATGTCTCTGCAAGGAGAAACTGTGCCAGGACAGAAAAACATCTCCTATCGTGTTCTAGAGGTTGCACAAAGGTTTGTAGAGTGTTTTGCACCAAGGAAAAGAAAGTTGTCCAAAAACTCCTTCTTTTCAATATTCATGTGAATGCAAAAGGCAGGAGAGTGGTAAGGTACTGTTTTCCATCAGTTTGCAAAATGCACACACAATGCCAGTGTTGTGCTGCTTACTTATGTCCTTTTAGCCGCCTCTTTGTCACCTACACCTTAGAAAAAGCTTTCTCACTATGTCTCGCAAGGAGAAACTGTGCCAGGACAGAAAAACATCTCCTATCGTGTTCTAGAGGTTGCACAAAGGTTTGTAGAGTGTTTTGCACCAAGGAAAAGAAAGTTGTCCAAAAACTCCTTCTTTTCAATATTCATGTGAATGCAAAAGGCAGGAGAGTGGTAAGGTAATTGTTTTCCATCAGTTTGCAAAATGCACACACAATGCCAGTGTTGTGCTGCTTCGTTATGTCCTTTTAGAACCTCTTTGTCACCTACACCTTAGAAAAAGCTTCTCACTATGTCTGGCAAGGAGAAACTGTGCCAGGACAGAAAAACATCTCCTATCGTGTTCTAGAGGTTGCACAAAGGTTTGTAGAGTGTTTTGCACCAAGGAAAAGAAAGTTGTCCAAAAACTCCTTCTCTTTTCAATATTCATGTGAATGCAAAAGGCAGGAGAGTGGTAAGGTACTGTTTTCCATCAGTTTGCAAAATGCACACACAATGCCAGTGTTGTGCTGCTTCGCTTATGTCCTTTTAGCATCTCTTGTCACCTACACCTTAGAAAAAGCTTTCTCACTATGTCCCGCAAGGAGAAACTGTGCCAGGACAGAAAAACATCTCCTATCGTGTTCTAGAGGTTGCACAAAGGTTTGTAGAGTGTTTTGCACCAAGGAAAAGAAAGTTGTCCAAAACTCCTTCTTTTCAATATTCATGTGAATGCAAAAGGCAGGAGAGTGGTAAGGTACTGTTTTCCATCAGTTTGCAAAATGCACACACAATGCCAGTGTTGTGCTGCTTCGCTTATATCCTTTAGCTGCCTCTTTGTCACCTACACCTTAGAAAAAGCTTCTCACTATGTCTCGCAAGGAGAAACTGTGCCAGGACAGAAAAACATCTCCTATCGTGTTCTAGAGGTTGCACAAAGGTTTGTAGAGTGTTTTGCACCAAGGAAAAGAAAGTTGTCCAAAAACTCCTTCTTTTCAATATTCATGTGAATGCAAAAGGCAGGAGAGTGGTAAGGTACTGTTTTCCATCAGTTTGCAAAATGCACACACAATGCCAGTGTTGTGCTGCTTCGCTTATGTCCTTATAGCAGCTCTCTTGTCACCTACACCTTAGAAAAAAGCCTCTCACTATGTCTGGCAAGGAGAAACTGTGCCAGGACAGAAAAACATCTCCTATCGTGTTCTAGAGGTTGCACAAAGGTTTGTAGAGTGTTTTGCACCAAGGAAAAAGAAAGTTGTCCAAAAACTCCTTCTTTTCAATATTCATGTGAATGCAAAAGGCAGGAGAGTGGTAAGGTACTGTTTTCCATCAGTTTGCAAAATGCACACACAATGCCAGTGTTGTGCTGCTTCGCTATGTCCTTTTAGCGCCTCTTTGTCACCTACACCTTAGAAAAAGCTTTCTCACTATGTCTCGCAAGGAGAAACTGTGCCAGGACAGAAAACATCTCCTATCGTGTTCTAGAGGTTGCACAAAGGTTTGTAGAGTGTTTTGCACCAAGGAAAAGAAAGTTGTCCAAAAACTCCTTCTTTTTCAATATTCATGTGAATGCAAAAGGCAGGAGAGTGGTAAGGTACTGTTTTCCATCAGTTTGCAAAATGCACACACAATGCCAGTGTTGTGCTGCTTCGCTTTGTCCTTTAGCCGCCTCTTTGTCACCTACACCTTAGAAAAAGCTTTCTCACTATGTCTCGCAAGGAGAAACTGTGCCAGGACAGAAAAACATCTCCTATCGTGTTCTAGAGGTTGCACAAAGGTTTG
>NW_022148543.1:0-18000 GCF_901933205.1 Camarhynchus parvulus | reverse complement strand
GGGGTTTCCTTTGGGGTTTGGGGGGCTCCATAAGGGTCTGGGGGTTTGGGGGGCTCCATAAGGGTCTGGGGGTTTCATTTGGGGATTGGGGGGCTCTATAAGGGTCTGGGGGTTTCATTTGGGGTTTTGGGGGGTCCATAAGTGTTTGGGGGGCTCCATAAGGGTCTGGGGGCTTGGGGGCTCCATAACGGTTTGGGGGTTCCCTTTGGGGTTTTTGGGGGGTCCATAAGTGTTTTGGGGGCTCCATAAGGGGTCTGGGGGTTTTGGGGATCTCTATAAGGGTCTGGGGGGTCCTCCCTTTGGGGTTTGGGGGGCTCCATAATGGTCTGGGGGTTTGGGGGGGGCTCCATAAGGGTTTGGGGGTTCCCTTTGGGGTTTGGGGGGCTCCATAAGGGTCTGGGGGTTTGGGGGATCTCTATAAGGGTCTGGGGGTTCCCTTTGGGGTTTGGGGGCTCCATAAGGGTCTGGGGGTTTGGGGGCTCCATAAGGGTCTCCCATAAGGGTCTGGGGGTTCCCTTTGGGGTTTGGGGGCTCCATAAGGGTCTGGGGGTTTCCTTCGGGTTTTGGGGGCTCCATAAGGGTCTGGGGGTTCCCTGTGTGTCCGGGGCTCTCCCCGCTGATCTCGGGGTCCCCCCCGTGCCGCAGGGAAGGCGCTGGGCGCCGTGGGCTCCTTCGGGCCGCGGGCAGCGGCGCTGCCGCCCTGGTGGACGCCGCGGGGCGCTTCGCGGCGGGCTTCATCTTCACTGGGGCGCGCTGCCGCCCGCCGTGCTCGGGGGGGCCAAACACTGGCGGCGCTGCGGGTGCTGGGGGGGCCCGAGGGGGGCGCCCTGCGCCGCTCGCACCAGCGCCCGTGCCAAACACCGGGGGTTTGGGGGTTTGGGGGTTTGGGGGCCTTTGGGGGTTTGAGGGGCTGCCAGCTGCCAGCCCAGCCACATCGTGCCCGTGCCCCCCGTGAGTGGGGCAATGGGGGGTTTGGGGGGGTTTGGGGGTTTGGGGGGTTTGGGGGAGGTTTGGGGGGTTTGGGGGGGTTTGGGGGGGTTTTTGGGGTGAGCGGGTTGGGGGGCACCACCGGGGGATTTGGGGGGGGGCGTGGGGGAGTTTGGGGGGTTTTGGGGTCGTTTAGGGGGGGTTTGGAGGGGTTTTCGTGCCCGCACCCAGCCACATCGGGACCGGGGTTTGGGGCAGTGGGGGGTTTGGGGGTTTGGGGGTGTTTGGGGGGATTTTGGGGGTTTGGGGGTTTGGGGGTTTGGGGGTTTGGGGGTGCTTGGGGGTGCCAGCGCCCAGCCACATCGTGCCCGTGCCCCCCGTGAGTGGGGCAATGGGGGTTTGGGGGTTGGGGGGTTTGGGGGGCTTTGGGGGGGGGCTTTGGGGGTTTGGGGGTGCCCAGCTGCCCAGCCCCCAGCCACATCGTGCCCGTGCCCCCCGTGAGTGGGGGAATGGGGGGTTTGGGGGGTTTTGGGGGGGATTTGGGGGATTTAGGGGAGGTTTGGGGTCGTTTAGGGGGAGTTGGGGCGGTTCTGGGGGGTTTTGGAGGGGGTTTTGGGGGGGATTTGGGGGAGGATTTTGGGGTGAGCGGGTGCAATGGCGCAGCGCACCACCGGGGGGCGTTCTGGAGCTTGGGGGCATGGGGGAGTTTGCGGGTTTTGGGGAATTTTGGGACGATTTAGGGGGGATTTTGGGGCAGTTTCGGGGGGGGGATTTGTGGGATTTTAGGGAGGGTTTCGAGGGATTTTGGGGAGAACTTGAAGGGATTTCGGGCGAGCGGGTGCAATGGCGCGGAGGCACCACCGGGGGGGCGCTCTGGAGCTTGGGAGTGGCGAGTTTGGGGGGATTCGGAAGAGTTTAGGGGGAGGATAAGGGGAGTCTGGGGGGATTCGAGGGATTTGGGGGGTTGGGGGGGTTGGGGTCGTTTAGGGGGGATTTGGGAGCATTTGGGGTCGTTTAGGGGGAGTTTGGGGCGGTTCTGGGGGGTTTTGGGGCAGTTTTGGGGTGAGCGGGTGCAATGGCGCAGAGCACCACCAGGGGGCGCTCTGGAGCTTGGGGGTGTGGGGGGTTGGGGGGATTTGGGGGTGAAAATTGGGGTGATTCTGGCTGATTTTGGGGTGATTGTTTTGGGATTATTTCAGGCTGATTTTGGGATTATTTCAGGCTGATTTTGGGGTGATTTTGGGGTGATTTCAGGGTGATTTCAGGGTGATTTTGGCTGATTCTGGGCTCATTTTGGGATGATTTTGCAGTGATTTCAGTGTTGGGGTGATTATTTGAGGATTATTTTAGGGTGATTTTGGCTGATTTTGGGGTGATTATTTGGGATTATTTGGGGCTGATTTTGGGGTGATATTTTGGGATTATTTTAGGGTGATTTTGGGGTGATTCTGGCTGATTTTGGGGTGACTGGGATTATTTCAGGCTGATTTTGGGGCGATTTCAGGGTGATTTTGGGGTGATTATTTGGGATTATTTCAGGCTGATTTTGGGGTGATTTCAGGGTGATTTTAGGCTGATGATTTCAGGCTGATTTGGGGCTGATTTTGGGGTGATTTTTACCGGTTTTGGGGCAGGTGGGTGACTATTTTGGGGTGATTTTGGTTGATTTCAGGGTGATTTTGGGGTGATTATTTGGGATTATTTCAGGCTGATTTTGGGCTGATTTTGGGGTGATTTCAGGCTGATTTTGGGCTGATGATTTCAGACTGATTTGGGGCTGATTTTGGGGTGATTTCAGGATGATTTGGGGGTGATTATTTTAGGGTGATTTTTGCTGACTTCGGGGTGATTTTGCAGTGATTTCAGAGTTGTTTCAGGGTGATTATTTGGGGATTATTTTAGGGCGATTTTTTTCTGATTTTGGGCTGATTCTGGCTGATTTTAGGGTGATGATTTTGGGATTATTTCAGGCTGATTTTAGGGTGATTTTGGGGTGATTATTTGGGATTATTTCAGGCTGATTTTAGGGTGATTTCAGGGTGATTTTGGGGTGATGATTTCAGGCTGATTTGGGGCTGATTTTGGGGCTGATTTTGGGGGTGATTTTGGGGTGATTTTGGCTGATTTCAGGGTGATTTTGGGGTGACTCTGGCTGATTTTGGGGTGCTTATTTTGGGATTATTTCAGGCTGATTTGGGGCTGATTTTGGGGTGATTTTGGGGTGATTTTGGGGCTGATTTTGGGGTGATTTTGGGGTGATTTTGGGGTGATTCTGGCTGATTTCAGGGTGATTTTGGGCTGATGATTTCAGGCCGATTTGGGGCTGATTTTGGGGTGATTTTGGCTGATTTCAGGCTGATTTTGGGGTGATTTCAGGGTGATTTTGGGGTGATTATTTGGGATTATTTCAGGCCGATTTTGGGGTGATTTTGGGCTGATTTCAGGCTGATTTTGGGGTGACTCTGGCTGATTTTGGGGTGCTTATTTTGGGATGATTTCAGGCCGATTTGGGGCTGATTTTGGGGTGATTTTGGCCGTTTTCAGGGCAGGTGGGCGGCGCTGGCCGCCACGCGGCTGAGCCGGGCGCTGCTGGAGCGCGGGATGTCCCTGTGGGGTGGGATGGGGCTGGGGGGGTCATTTTGGGGTGATTTTGGCTGATTTTGGGGTGATTTTCAGGCCGATTTGGGGCTGATTTTGGGGTTATTTCAGGGTGGTTTTGGCTGATATCAGGCCTATTTGGGATTTGGGGATTTGGGGCTGATTTTGGGGTGATTTTGGCTGATTTCAGGGTGATTTTGGGGTGACTCTGGCTGATTTTGGGGTGCTTATTTTGGGATGATTTCAGGCCGATTTAGGGCTGATTTTGGGGTGATTTTGGGGTTATTTCAGGGTGATTTTGGCTGATATCAGGGTGACTATTTGGGATGATTTCAGGCCGATTTGGGGCTGGTTTTGGGGTGATTTTGGGGTTATTTCAGGGTGGTTTTGGCTGATATCAGGGTGACTATTTGGGATGATTTCAGGCCGATTTGGGGCTGGTTTGGGGCTGGTTTTGGGCTGATTCTGGCCGTTTTCGGGGCAGGTGGGCGACGCGCTGGCCGCCACGCGGCTGAGCCGGGCGCTGCTGGAGCGCGGGATGTTCGTCCAGGCCATCAACCCCCCCACGGTGCCGCGGGGGGGGGAGCTGCTGCGCATCGCCCCCACCCCCCAGCACAGCCCCGAGATGATGGAGCGGCTGGCAGGTGGGGGAGGGGCGCAGGGGGCACGGGGGGGGCACCGAGGGGCATGGGGGGCAAAGGGGACATGAGGGGGACACCGAGGGGCATGGGGGAGGGGGCACTGGGACATGGGGGGGACACCAGGACATTGGGGGACACCGAGGACACTTGGGGGGCACTGGGACATGGGGGGGAAATGGGGACATGGGGGGGCAAAGGGGACATGGGGGGACACCAGGACATGGGGGGGGGCATCAGGGAGATGGGGGGCACTGGGACATGATGGGGGGCACTGGGACATGGGGGGGGAAAGGGGGACATGGGGGGGACACCGAGGGGGACACAGGGGACACGGGGGGTACTGGGACTAACGGGGCATGGGGGGCAACACTGGGGGACACGGGGGCAGACACTGGGGGGGGGACATGGGGGGACACCAAGAACCGGGACACCAAGAACTGGGGGGCAACACAGAGGGACATGGGGGGGCAAAGGGGACATGGGGGGACACTGGGGGGACATGGGGGGGCATCAGGACAAGGGGGGGCACTGGGACAAGGGGAGGGACACGAGGGGGCACTGAGGGTGACAAGGGGGGGGCACCGGGAACTGGGGGGGCACCGGGACAAGGGGGAGAAACGGGGACATGGGGGGGGCACGGGGGGGAGACACTGGGACATGGGGGGGACATGGGAGGGACACCAAGAACCGGGGGCGGGTCACTCGGGGGTCACTCGGGGGTCACTGGGGGTCACTCGGGGGTCACTCGGGGGTCACTCGGGGGTCAATGGTCACTCGGGGGTCACTCGGGGGTCACTCGGGGGTCACTGTCCCCCCAGGGGTCCGGTGCTGGGGGGCTGGGGGTCACTCGGGGTCACTCGGGGGTCACTCCGGGGGGGGTCACTGGGGGTCACGGGGGTCACTCGGGGGTCACTCGGGGGTCACTCCGGGGGGTCACTCGGGGGTCACTCGGGGGTCACTCGGGATGGTCAATGGTCACTCGGGGGTCACTCGGGGGTCACTCGGGGGTCACTGGGCTGTCCCCTCTCACTGTGTCCCCCCCCAGAGGCGCTGTCCGAGTGCTGGGGGGCGCTGGGGCTGCCCCGGGACTCCCCCCTGGGCCCCGCGTGCGCCTCGTGCCAGAGACCCCTGCACCTGTCGCTGATGAGCGCCTGGGAGCGGCAGCACTTCCTGCAGGGGGCGATCGCGGGCACGGCCTGAGACCCCCCCAGAAACGGCCTGGGACCCCTCCCCAAAACAGCCTGGGACCCCCAAAACCGCCTGGGACCCCCAAAAACGGCCTGGGACCCCTCCCCAAAACAGCCTGGGACCCCCCAAAACAGCCTGGGACCCCCAAAACCGCCTGAGACCCCCCAAAAACGGCCTGGGACCCCTCCCCAAAAACGGCCTGGGACCCCCGGAACCGCCTGAGACCCCTCCCAAAACCCCTGGCCCCCAAAACAGACCCCCCAAAACACCCTGGGACCCCCGGGACCCCCACAAACCCCCAAAACACCTGAGAGGCCCTCCCAAAGACCCCT
This sequence comes from Camarhynchus parvulus, assembly GCF_901933205.1. Taxonomy (NCBI): domain Eukaryota; kingdom Metazoa; phylum Chordata; class Aves; order Passeriformes; family Thraupidae; genus Camarhynchus; species Camarhynchus parvulus. The sequence continues at coordinate 12,314 of NW_022148543.1, read as the reverse complement.
CCCAAAACAGCCTGAGACCCCTCCCCACCTGAGACCCCCGGAACCGCCTGAGGCCCCCAAAAACCGCCTGGGACCCCTCCCAGTCTATCCCAGTTTGGTCCCAGTCCCTCCCAGTATCCCCAGTGCCCCTCCCAGTCCCTCCCAGTTTGCTCCCAGTCCCTCCCAGTTTGCTCCCAGTCCCTCCCAGTCCCTCCCAGTCCCTCCCAGTTTGCTCCCAGTCGCTCCCAGTTTGGTCCCAGTGCCATCCCAGTTTGATCCCAGTGCCATTCCAGTTTGCTCCCAGTCCACTCCAGCCCCTCTCCCAGTGCTCCCAGTCACTCCCAGTATCCCCAGTTGCCTCCCAGTTTGGTCGCAGTCCATCCCAGTCCATCCCAGTCCATCCCAGTCCCTCCCAGTCCCTCCCAGTCCATCCCAGTCCCTCCCAGTCCCTCCCAGTTTGGTCCCAGTCCATCCCAGTCCCTCCCAGTCCCCCCCAGTCCCCCCCAGTCCCCCAGTTCCCCCCAGTCCCTCCCAGTGCTCCCAGTACAAACGCCAATAAACCAGTACGGCACTGCTGCTGTTCCCGTCTCTTTATTTTGGGGTTCGGGGGGTCCCAATTCCCTCCCCTCCCCAAATTCCCCCAAAACTCCCCCAGTTCCGCCCCTCCCCCAGTTCCGCCCCTCCCCCACCCCAAAACTCTCCAATTCCGCCCCTCCCCCACCCCTCCCAGTGCTCCCAGTTCCGGACCATCAACCATAATGGGATGGAGGCTGTGACGTCATTATGGGGGGGTGCCCAGTTTCCGCCCCCACCCCCCCCAGTCCATCCCAGTTCGATCCCAGTGCCATTCCCAGTTCCTCCCAGTTTGGTCCCAGTCCCTCCCTGTCTCCCCCAGGCCTTCCCAGTGCTCCCAGTTCCCCCCCCAGTCCATTCCAGTTTGCTCCCAGTCCATCCCAGTTTGCTCCCAGTCCCCCCCAGTCCCCCTCCCACTGCTCCCAGTCCCTCCCAGTATCCCCAGTTCTTCCCAGTGCTCCCAGTTTGCTCCCAGTCTATCCCAGTCACCCCCCCCAGTGTCCCCCAGTCCCTCCCAATCTATCCCAGTGCTCCCAGTTTGATCCCAGTTTGATCCCAGTTTCCCCCCAGTCCTTCCCAGTGCTCCCAGTCCCATTCCCAGTCCCCCCCAGTCCCTCCCAGTTTGTTCCCAGTTCCCCCCAGTCCAGTCCATCCCAGTCCATTCCAGTTTGATCCCAGTTTGGTCCCAGTCCCCCCCAGTCCCTCCCAGTCCCATTCCCAGTCCCCCCCAGTCCCAGTCCCAGTCCCTCCCAGTCCCATTCCCAGTCCCCCCCAGTCCCATTCCCAGTTCCCCCAGTCCCTCCCAGTCCCCCCCAGTCCATCCCAGTTCCCCCAGTTTGTTCCCAGTCCCTCCCAGTCCATTCCAGTTTGATCCCAGTTCCCCCAGTTTGTTCCCAGTCCCCCCAGTCCCTCCCAGTCCCCCCAGTCCCTCCCAGTCCATCCCAGTTCCCCCCAGTCCCCCCCAGTTTGTTCCCAGTCCCCCCCAGTCCATCCCAGTCCCCCCCAGTTTGTCCCATTCCAGTTTGATCCCAGTCCCCCCCAGTCCCTCCCAGTCCATCCCAGTTCCCCCCCAGTCCATCCCAGTTCCCCCCCAGTCCATCCCAGTTCCCCCCCAGTTTGTTCCCAGTCCATCCCAGTCCCCCCAGTTCCCCCCCGTTCCCCCCCCCGTGCCCATTACGGCCGCAGCCCGGGGCGGTGGGGGAGGGGCGGTGGGGGAGGGGCGGCCCGGCCCGTTCCTTATCGGGATCTCGGGGCCGTTCGGGGCCAGCGGGCCCCCCGCGGCGGCGGTGACGTCACTCCCAGCGCTCCCAGTCCGAGCCCAGTTCGGCCGCCGGGACCGCGGCGCGCGCGGCGCCCCCAGACCCAAAGCGCGGAGCGACCCCGGCCCGGCATGGAGGTACCGGGGGGGAGGGGAGGGGTCCGGCCGCAACTCCCTTCCCCCGCCTGCCCTGACCCCCCCGGACACCCCCAGACCCAATTTGTGCCCTGTGACCCCCCTGCACCCCACCCCTGGGACACCCCCAGACCCAATTTGCCCCTGTGACCCCCCCTGCACCCCCCCCCGGACACCCCCAGACCCAATTTACCCCTGGGACACCCCCAGACCCAATTTGTGCCCTGTGACCCCCCTGCACCCCACCCCGGACACCCCCAGACCCAATTTGTGCCCTGGGACACCCCCAGACCCAATTTACGCCCCCAGACCCGAATTTACCCCTGACACCCCCAGACCAGACCCCCCAGACACCCCCAGACCCAATTTACGCCCCCAGACCCTCCCCCAGACCCAATTTACACCCCAGACCCAGACCCCCCCCAGACCCAATTTACACCCCCAGGACCCCCCCAGACCTCCCCAGACCCTCCCAGGACACCCCAGACCCAATTTGTGCCCTGTGACCCCCTGCACCCCAGGGACCCCCCAGACCCAATTTGTGCCCTGTGATCCCCTGCACCCCACCCCGACACCCCCAGACCCAATTTACCCCTCTGGGACACCCCCAGACCCAATTTATGCCCCCCCCCCCCCCCCCACCCCGACCCCCCAGACCCGATTTACAACCCCTTGTGACACCCCCAGACCCAATTTACGCCCCCAGGGATACCCCCAGACACCCCCAGACCCCCCCAGACCCAATTTACGCCCCCAGACCCAATTTACCCTCCCAGGACACCCCCAGACCTCCCCCAGACCAAATTCCCCCCCCTTATGACACCCCCAGACCAAATTTACCCCACCCCAGACCCCCCCACCCCCAATTCACCCCCAGGACACCCCCAGACTCAATTTACCCACCCAGGCCCCAATTTACCCCCCCCTAAGAAACCCCCAGACCCAATTTACCACCCTTTGGACACCCCAGACCAAATTTACCCCTCTGGGATACCCCCAGACCCCCGGACACCCCCAGACCCAATTTATGCCCCCAGACCCCATTTACCCTCCCAGGACACCCCCAGACCTCTCCCAGACCCAAGTTACCCCCCCTTATGACACCCCCAGACCCAATTTACGCCCCCAGACCCGAATTTACCCCTCTGGGATAGCCCCATGATTCCCCAGACACCCCCCCCAATTTTCCCCCCATTTCCAGACCCCCCAGACCCAATTCCACCCCAGGATCCCACATTTTATCCCCCAGACCCCCATTATGATGGGACCCCCAGACTCAATTTATGCCCATTTCCCCCCCCTCACCCCACCCCTGGGACACCCCCAGACCCAATTTCTGTCCCCCAGACTCAATTTATTCTCCCCAGGACACCCCCAGACCCAATTTCCCCCCCATTTCCCCATTTCCCCTCCCTAGACCCCCATTATGACACCCCCAGACCCAATTCCTTTCCCCCTACACCCCATTTCCCCCCATTTTCCCCCGTTATGATGCCCCCATTATGACGCCCCCCCGTTTTCCCCCATTTCTGTCCCCTAGACCCCATTTCCTCCCCACTTATCCACATTTCCCCCAGACCCCCCCCCCATCAGCCCCCATTTCCCCCCCATTTCCCCCCCATTTCTCCCCATTATGACACCCCCAGACCCAATTTCTGTCCCCTAGACCCCATTTACCCCCCATTATGACCCAATTTCTGACCCTAGATCCCCATTCTCCCCCATTATGACACCCCCAGACCCAATTTCCCCATTTCTCCCCTATTTGCCCCATTATGACCCCCCAGACCCAATTTATCCCCATTTCCCCCCATTCTCCCCCATTTCCCCCCCATTCCCCCCCATTTCTGTCCCCAGACCCCATTTCCCCCTTTCTCCCCCCAGACCCCCCCCCAGACCCCATTTATCCCCATTTCCCCCCATTATGACACCCCCCAGACCCAATTTCTTCCCGCCTAGACCCCATTTCCCCCCATGTACCCCCCTAGATCCCCATTATGACGCCCCCCAGACCCAATTTCTGTCTCCTAGACCCCATTCTCCCCCATTATGACACCCCCAGACCCAATTTATCCCCATTTCTCCCCCATTTGCCCCCTATTATGACCCCCAGACCCAATTTCTTTCCCCCAGACCCCATTTCCCCCATTTCCCCCCCATTCTCCCCATTATGACACCCCCAGACCCAATTTCTGTCCCCTAGACCCCATTTACCCCCATTATAACACCCCCAGACCCAATTTATCCCCATTTCCCCCCATTATGACACCCCCAGACCCAATTCCTTTCCCCTACACCCCATTTGTCCCCCATTTACCCCCCATTCTCCCCAATTTTTGTCCCCTAGACCCCATTTAGCCCCATTTCCCCCCATTTACCCCCATTACAACACCCCCAGACCCAGTTTATCCCCATTCTCCCCCATTATGACGCCCCCAGACCCAATTTATCCCCATTTCCCCTATGACGCCCCAGACCCAATTTCTGTCCCCTTTACACCCCATTTCTCCCCATTTACCCCCCATTACCCCAATTTATCCCCATTTTCTCCCCATTCTCCCCCATTATGACACCCCCAGACCCAATTTCTGTCCCCTACACCCCATTTATCCCCCATTTCCCTCCCATTCTCCCCCATTATGACGCCCCCAGACTCAATTTATCCCCATTCTCCCCATTATAACCCCCCCCAGACCCAATTCCTTTCCCCCTACACCCCATTTGTCCCCCATTTACCCCCATTATGACGCCCCCAGACCCAATTTATCCCCATTTTCTCCCCATTCTCCCCCATTATGACACCCCCAGACCCAATTTCTGTCCCCTACACCCCATTTGTCCCCCATTTCCCTCCCATTCTCCCCCATTATGACGCCCCCAGACCCAATTCCTTTCCCCCTACACCCCATTTCTCCCCATTCTCCCCCATTATAACGTCCCCCAGACCCATTTCTCCCCCGTTTCCTCCCGCAGACGCCCCCGCCGGTCACTCCCGCTCCGCCCCGGGACGCGGCTCTGGCCGTGGCCGAGGTCTCGGTGCTGTCGCTGCTCTTCCTGCTGGCCGTGTCCAGCAACCTGCTGGTGCTGCTGGCGCTGCCGCTCCGCTTCGCGCCTCTCGCGGCGCCCGCCCGCGCAGCCCCCGCGCGCCCAGCGGGCCGCTGCGCCGTTACCTGCGGCACCTGAGCGCGGCGGACCTGGCGGCGGCCGCGGGGCTCGTGCTGCCGCAGCTGCTGTGGGACCTCACGGACCGGTTCCGCGGGCCCGACCCGCTCTGCCGCCTCACCAAGTACCTGCAGGGCGTCGCCATGTTCGCCTCGGCCTACGTGGCCGTGGCCATGGCGTGGGACCGGCACCGGGCCATCTGCCGGCCCCTGGGCACGGCGCGGGGCACGGCGAGGGACAGGCAGGGGACACGGCGGGACGTGGGGGCTGGGGGCGCTGGGGGGGGCAGCGGGACACGGGGACAGTCCGGGTGCTGGGGGTGGATCAGGGGACACGGGACACCGGGACTGGGACTGGGGACATTGGGACAAAGGGGACACCCGTGGGGACACAGGGGGACAGTCCGGGTGCTGGGGGTGGATCAGGGGACACGGGGACACCGCTGGGGACACCGGGACATGGGGACAAAGTGGGGACACTGGTGGGGACAGCGGGGACACGGGGACAGTCCGGGTGCTGGGGGTGGATCAGGGGACACGGGGACACTGCGGGCACTGGGGACACCAGGACATGGGGACAAACACGGGGACAAACTGGGGGACACGGGGACACTGGGGAGAATGGGGACACTGGGGGGAATGGGGACACTGCTGGGGACACCGGGGCACAGGGACAGTCCAGGTGCTGGGGGTGGATCAGGGGACACGGGGACACCGCTGGAGACACTGGGGACACCGGGACACGGGGACAAAGTGGGGACATTGATGGGGACATCAGGACACGGGGACAGTCCGGGTGCTGGGGACGGGGCAGGGGACACGGCGATACTGGGGCGCGGGGACAAACTGGGGGACATGGGGACACTGAGGGGGACACTGGGGGGATTGGGGACAGCGGGAGACGGGGACAAAGTGGGGACACTGGGGGCACTGGGGGCGTTGGGAATGGGGTGCAGGGACACGGGGACACTGGGGACACCCGGGGAAGGACACGGGGACAAACGTGGGGACACGGGGACACTGGGAGTGGCAGGAGCTGGGGGTGGCACCGGAGGGGGACTGGGGACAGCGGGGCCACCAGAGATGGGGACACACGGGGACCTGGGGACACTGGGGACACTGGGAGCGGCCCAGGGGGACACTCGGGGTGCTGGGGGTGGGGACACAGGGACACGGGGGCCACCCGGGGTGGGACACAGGGAGCCAGGGGCTGCTGGCGGTGGGGACACGGGGACAGCAGCAGGGACACGGGGGCGCAGGGACGCAGGGACACCTGGGATGGCACCTGGGAACCTGCCGGGGGCTGGGGACACGGGACAGCGCTGGGGACAGCCCTGGGGACAGCAGGGACAGCAGGGGACAGCGGGGACAGCGGGGACAGCAGCACTGCCACGTCCCCTCTGTGTCCCCCCAGGGCCCTGTGCCATCCCAGTGTCCCCAACCCTCCATGTCACACAAGTGTCCCCAAGTCCCAGTGGCACCCCGGTGTCCCACCGTGTGTCCCCAGTGCCACCAAGTCCCAGTGTCACCTCAGTGTCCCTCCATGTGTCCCCAATGTCCCCAAGTCCCAATGGCACCCCAATGTCACTCCACATCACCCCAGTGTCCCCAAGCCCCAGTGGCACCCCGGTGTCCCTCCCCAATGTCCCCAAGTGGCACTCCCGTGTCCCTCCATGTCACCCCAATGTCCCCAAGTCCCAATGCCACCCCAGTGTCACTCCATGTCACCCCAGTGTCCCCAAGTCCCAGTAGCAGCCCGGTGTCCTTCCACATCACCCCAATGTCCCACCGTGTGTCCCCAGTGTCACCAAGTCCCAATGGCAGCCCGGTGTCCTTCCATGTCACCCCAGTGTCCCACCGTGCATCTCCAAGCCCCAATGCCACCCCAATGTCCCTCTGTGCCACCCCAATGTCCCCAGGTCCCAATGCCACCCCAATGTCCCTCTGTGCCACCCCAGTGTCCCCATCACCCCCTTTGTCCCCCCTGATGCCCACCAGGTCCCTGTCACAGGCCACCCTGAGGGGGACCGGGGCCACCATGGAAAGGTCCTGGGCCACCGTGGGGGACTCTGGGGCCACCATGCAGGACTCTGGGTCCGGTGCCACCACAGCTGGATCTGGGACCACCACAGCTGGATCCGGGACCACCACAGCTGGATCTGGGACCGCCACAGCTGGCTCTGGGACCACCACACCTGGCTCTGGGACCACCACAGCTGGATCCGGGGCCACCACAGCTGGATCCGGGGCACCACAGCTGGCTCTGGGACCACCACACCTGGCTCTGGGACCACCACAGCTGGATCTGGGACCACCACAGCTGGATCCGGGGGCACCACAGCTGGATCTGGGGCCACCACAGCTGGATCGGATGCCACCAGGCGGTGGTGGCGGGTGGCCGCCGACCGCGCCCGCTCGGGACTGTCCCGGTTCCCCGGCCCCGTCCCGGTTCCCCTCGGCCCCGTCCCGGTTCCGCTCGGCCCTGTCCCGGTTCCCTCGGCCCCGTCCCGGTTCCCCTCGGCCCTGTCCCGGTTCCCCTCGGCCCCGTCCCGGTTCCGCTCGGCCCTGTCCCGGTTCCGCTCGGCCCTGTCGCGGTTCCGCCGCCGCTGGGACGCGCTGGCCACGGCCTGGGCGCTGGCGCTGCTCTTCGGGCTGCCGCAGGTCGGCATCTTCGGGCAGCGCGAGGTGGCGCCGGGCGAGCGCGACTGCTGGGCGGCGTTCGCGCAGCCCTGGGGCGCCCGCGCCTACGTGACCTGGGTGGCGCTGGCCGTGCTGGTGGCGCCCGCGCTGCTGCTCGGGGTGCTGCTCGTGGCCGTGGCCCGGGCGCTCCGCGGCAGCCCCGGCGGGCCCGGCGGGCTCGGCCGCGCCCGCGCCAAGAGCCACCGCATGGCGGCCGTGGTGCTGGGCGTGGTGCGTGGACGCCGTTCTGCTCTGGGCCGTGGGGACCCCGGCCGCCGACGGAAGGTGCGCGGGGCATGGGGACACAGGGACACATGGACATGGACATGGGGACAGGGACACAGGGACATGGGGACACAGGGACACGGGGACAGGGGACAGGGCCGTGGGGACCCCTGGGGGTGACAGGGGACACTTGGGGACATGGGGACATGGATGGGGACACAGGGACACAGGGACATGGACATGGGGACAGGGACAGGGACACAGGGACATGGGGACAGGGTCACACATGGGGACACGGGGTGTGTTCGTGCTCTGCTGGACGCCGTTCTTCTGCGCGCAGCTCTGGGCCGTGTGGGACCCCCGAGCACCGACGGAAGGTGAGAGGGGACAGGGGACACAGGGACATGGGGACATGGGGACATGGGGTTACATGGGGACAGGGGACATGGGGACATGGGGACATGGATGGGGACATGGGGACAGGGACACAGGGACAGGGGGACACAGGGACAGGGGGACAGGGGATGGGGTGACAACACGGGGACACAGGGACACAGTGATGGGGATGGGGCCAGGGGGGTGACAGTGCCATGGGGGGGGTGACAGCCCCACGGTGACACCAACCCACGCCGGGCTCTGCTCTCCCTGTGCGTGGCTGTCCCCCAGTGTCCCCATCCCGGCCGTGTCCCCAATGTCCCCAATGTCCCCAATGTCCCCAATGTCCCCAATGTCCCCAATGTCCCCAATGTCCCCACTGTCCCCGATGTCCGCAATCCCCAATGTCCCCTTGTGTCCCCACTGTCCCCAATGTCCCCAGGGCCCGCGTTCACCATCCTGATGCTCCTGGCCAGCCTGACCAGCTGCACCAACCCCTGGATCTCGGCCGCCTTCAGCACCAGCCTGGCCCGGGCCATGGGCAGGGTGCTGTGTCCCTGCCGCAGCCACCGTGGGGACACCGGGGGACAGCGGTGACACCGAGTGACACTGAGTGACACTGGGCACGGCCATGGGCAGGGTGCTGTGTCCCTGCCGCCACCACCGTGGGGACACCGGGGACAGCGGTGACACCGAGTGACACTGAGTGACACTGAGTGACACCGGGCTATGGCCCGGCTGCTGTGTCCCTGCCGCCACCGTGACACCGGGGGACATGGGACACCGGGACACTGCTGTGCTGTGTCCCTGCCGCCACCACCATGGGGACATGGGTGACATTGGTGACACGGGGCCATGGCCCGGCTCCTGTGTCCCTGCTGCCATTGTGGGGACAATGGGGACACTGGGTGGCATCGGTGACACCGAGTGACACAGCAGGCCATGGGCCAGGGGTGTCCCTGCCACCAGGGGGACATGGGTGACCTGACTGGGCTGTGTCCCTGCCCTGTGTCACCGCCATTGTGGGGACACCAGGGGACACTGGGTGGCATCGGTGACACCGAGTGACACAGGGTGACCCAGGGGTGACCCACTGGGTGACTGGTGGGACACCAGGGACACCAGGGGACACTGGTGACAGGAGGGACACCGGGTGACATCGAGTGACACTGGGTGACACAGGGGGTGACACAGGTGACACAGGTGACACAGGTGACACAGGTGACACAGGGGTGACACAGGTGACACAGGTGACACAGGTGACACAGGTGACAGCGGGTGACACAGGTGACATCGGGTGACAGGGGGGTCACTCAATTGTCACACGGTGGGGGTGGCACTGTGGGGGTCACTCAGGGGTCACTCAGTGTCACCCAGAGGTCACTCGGGGTCACACACAGTGGGGGAGGGGTCGCGCCAAGATTTGGGCCCAATTTGGGGGCGGGGCTTGGGGAGGGGGCGGGGCTTGTGCGAGGCGACAAAAGGGGCGGGGCCAAACCCCCCCTGCTCTGTGGGAAGCCAATCACAATAAAGCTGATTTGTACCCCAAATTGCCCCAAAATTGCACATTTTACCCCAAAATTGCACATTTTACCCCAAAATTGCCCCAAAATTGCACATTTTTACCCCAAAATTGCACATTTTTACCCCAAAATTGCCCCAAAATTGCACATTTTACCCCAAAATTGCACATTTTTACCCCCAAATTCCACATTTTTACCCCAAAATTTCCACATTTTTACCCCAAAATTGCACATTTTTACCCCAAAATTCCACATTTTTACCCCCAAAATTTCCACATTTTCCCCCCCATTTTTCCCCCAAAATTTTCCAGATTTTTACCCCAAATTTCCAAATTCTTACCCCCAAAACTTTCACATTTTTACCCCCACAATTTGCACATTTTTACCTCCGTGGGTTTGGGGTCTGTGGGTTTTATTCTCTCTGTAGGTTTGGGGTCTCGGTGAGGTTTTGGGGTCCCCCGGCTTTTTGGGGTCCCCCCGGGTTTTGGGGTCCCCCCGGGGGGTCTCCGTGGTTTTGGGGTCTCTGTAGATTTTGGGGTCCCCCCGAGATGGTTTTGGGGTCCCCCGGGGTTTTGGGGTCCCCGCGGGTTTGGGGTCTGTAGGTTTTGTTGTCTCTGTGGCTTTGGGGTCTCTGTCAGTTTGGGTTCGCCCCCAGGAGGTTTTGGGGTCCCCCCGGCTGTTTTAGGGGTCCCCCTAGGTTTTGGGGTCCCTTCAGGATGTTTTGGGGTTTTGGGGTCTCTGTGGTTTTGGGGTCCCTGTAGGTTTTGGGGTTCCCCCGGGTTTTGGGGTCTCCCCGGGGGTCTCTGTGGTTTTGGGGTCTCCCCCTGTGGTTTTGGGGTCTCTGTGACTTTTGGGGTCCCCCGAGGTGTTTTTGGGCCCCCCCCGGTATTTTGGAATCCCTGTGGGTTTGGGGTCTGTAGGGTTTATTGTCTCTATAGCTTTGGGGTCCCTGTAGATTTTGGGGTCCCCCCGGGGGTCCCTGTAGATTTTGGGGTCCCCTCAGGATGTTTTGGGGTCTCTGTGGGTTTCATTGTCTCTGTGAGTTTGGGGTCCCCCCAGGATGTTTTGGGGTCTCTGTGGTTTTGGGGTCTCTGTAGGTTTTGGGTTCTCCCCGATGTTTTTGGGGTCCCCCCGGTATTTTGGAGTCCCTGTGGGTTTGGGGTCTGTAGGTTTTATTGTCTCCGTAGCTTTGGGGTCCCTGTAGGTTTTGGGGTCCCCCCGAGGTTTTGGGGTCACCCCGGGGGTCCCTGTAGATTTTGGGGTCCCTGTAGATTTTGGGGTCCCCCCGGGGGTCCCTGTAGATTTTGGGGTCCCCCCGGGTTTTGGGATCTCCCCGGGGGTCTCTGGGGGTTTGGGGTCCCCGCGAGGGTTTGGGGTCCCCCCGGGGGTCCCTGTAGATTTTGGGGTCCCCTCAGGATGTTTTGGGGTCTCTGTGGGTTTGGGGTCCCTGTAGGTTTTGGGTTCTCCCCGGGTTTTGGGGTCCCCCCGGGGGTCTCTGTGGGTTTCATTGTCTCTGTGAGTTTGGGATCCCCCCAGGATGTTTTGGGGTCACCCCGGGTTTTGGGGTCTCTGTGACTTTTGGGGTCCCCCGAGGTGTTTTTGGGGTCCCCCCGGTATTTTGGAGTCCCTGTGGGTTTGGGGTCTGTAGGGTTTATTGTCTCCGTAGCTTTGGGGTCCCTGTAGGTTTTGGGGTCCCCCCGGGTTGTGGGGTCCCCCCGGGGGTCCCTGTAGGTTTTGGGGTTCCCCCCGGGTTGTGGGGTCCCCCCGGGGGTCTCTGTAGGTTTTGGGGTCCCCTCAGGATGTTTTGGGGTCTGTAGGTTTCATTGTCTCTGTGGGTTTGGGGTCCCTGTAGATTTTGGGGTTCCCCAGAGGTTTTGGGGTCCCCCCGGGGGTCTCTGTGGGTTTCATTGTCTCTGTGAGTTTGGGGTCACCCCGGCTGTTTTTGGGGTCCCCCCGAGGTTGTGGGGTCCCCCCGGGGGTCCCTGTAGGTTTTGGGGTCCCCTCAGGATGTTTTGGGGTCTTTGTAGGTTTTATTGTCTCTGTGGGTTTGGGGTCTCTCTGAGTTTTGGGGTCTCCCCGGGTTTTGGGGTCTCTGTGGTTTTGGGGTCTCTGTAGGTTTTGGGTTCTCCCCGATGTTTTTGGGGTCCCCCCGGTATTTTGGAGTCCCTGTGGGTTTGGGGTCTGTAGGGTGGGTTTCATTGTCTCTGTGAGTTTGGGGTCCCCCCGAGGTTGTGGGGTCCCCCCGGGGGTCCCTGTAGGTTTTGGGGTCCCCTCAGGATGTTTTGGGGTCTCTGTAGGTTTTATTGTCTCTGTGGGTTTGGAGTCTCTCTGAGTTTTGGGGTCTCCCCGGGTTTTGGGGTCTCTGTAGATTTTGGGGTCCCCCCGGGGGTCTCTGTAGATTGTGGG